>NC_134710.1:91140972-91225972 GCF_043290135.1 Rhipicephalus microplus | reverse complement strand
AGAATATCTTAGTGCGTCAGCCCTACCTTACCATCGCTTACTGTGCTTTACATTGATTAGTTAACTTCTACGGCATCTGCTAATGTTTAAAAACGCTAGCTCCTTATCGGACAAAGCGATTGATGGTTTGCTGACGCAAGCCCCGTGTTCCGCTATGTGTGCTGCTTCAATTATAAGCCTTGTGCGCTCATCTTTGTGCTTTTGGAGAACTACTGTCTTATCAAATTGTACTTCACAGCCACATCTAGTGACATGCTGGGCAAGAAAACCATCATTGCCGCTACGAACATTGCACGCATGCTCACGCAACCTGTCGTTGAGGCATCTTCCAGTCTGCCCAATATAACAGGCACCGCACGAAAGTATGATCATGTAAACTACGTCACTAATGCAGTTGACAAAACGGTTCCTGTGCTTTGTTTTACACCGCTGCTCCCTGTGTCTAGCGCCACATGTCAGTCTAGCCAGCTGAGAAAGCTTGTGTGGTGCAGAGGAAACTACACGCACTCCCATGCGCTGCCCCACCTTTTTCAGGCGGTGGGTAACCTGATGCATGTAAGGGACAACAGCTACTCTTTCTCTTTCTTTTTCGTGGGTCCTGTTGTCGCGTCCTACTGCACCATGTCCCTGGCCATCTTTAGCTCTCCGTTTTCTACGGATAATTTCGGCCACGGACACCAAGACCGCCTCAGGATACCCAGCTGACTTAAGCCTAGCCACCTGATTGTGGAAGCTGGCCTCCATTGAATGCATACAGGACCGGTCAAGTGCATTAGTGAAACACGTACTCACTATGCCTCTTCTTACAAGTTTGCTATGAGCCGACGTGTACGGCAGAAGCGGTTTCCCCGCGCGTGGCTGGAATTCCCAGCAGGTATGTTCAGCCCTAAACGTGAGCCTGAGATCAAGAAACCTGATTGACGAGTTTTCCGGCATTTCATGGGTCAATACAAGTGGACCAAGGTATTTCTTAAAGAGAGACAACACATTATTGGCATGAGACACAAAACCTCGAGGATCACACTTCACTATGACTAAAAAATCATCAACAAATCGAAACACTTTCTTCGCTGCAGTGCTCACTAATTCTTGATTAACGGCCCTGTCCATTTTCGCCAACAACAAATCACTCAAAATTGGGGCCAGACACGACCCAATCGACACGCCTTGTTTCTGAAGATACACGTTGTCATTCCACTCTACATATGTGGAGTTGAGATACATGCCCAATAGGTCTAAAAAACCACGCGCACTCATTCCTGTGCTGTTCTGAAATGACACTCCACCGAATTGGTCAATGCATTCTTCAATACAAGTGAGCAACGCATCATGAGGTAAAGAATAGTAAAGATCTTTAACATCTATTGAGAATGCCATGAGACCTGTGTTAAACTCTTGTCGGAAAAATTCGATAACTTCATCCGACTTCTTAATTAAAAATGGGTCATTAATGGTGAAAAGCTTCATCTTATCTTGCAAAAACACGCCTACATTCTTTTGCCAGGAACCACACTCAGATACTATAACTCTAAAAGGTACATCAGGCTTATGTGTCTTAGCTGAAAAGAATAAGTTCAACGAAAGTTTATCGCACCTATCGAACTTTTTCACTAAGCCTTCTAAATTGAGTTCTCGGCACAGGTCCTTTGCTCTTGCCTTCACTTTCCGCAAATCGATGCCGGTGAACGTATCGAACACGGTACTATTGGCGGACTGCGCTTTTTCAAAATACTGCCTTTTTGTAAGCACTGCGAACCCTCCCTCCTTGTCTGAAGGCACCGCACAAAGATCATTGTCAATTAGAAAGTTGATTGTCCGCCTTAAAGGCAGGTGACTGCTGACGGGCTTACCGCGTTGAAGTATGTCCAGTCCTTCCGAGATGCACCGGCCAGAGTCTTCTTGAGGAACCCGACTAGATACACTTCTAACAATGGCTAACAGGTCCGGGGGGTCTCGCTTCTTCACAAAGGCGAATTTTGGGCCTAGGCCTAACGTCCTCTGCACAAAGTCGGGAAGCACCACGTTACCAACCAAATGCACTGTTCTTTCACTCTGTTGTTTTCTTGTGACTTCAGAACGCAGCTTCCGAAGCTCTTGAACCCATAAGGAAGCAGAGCTGTCTTCAATCCTTGCTGCGAATTCTTCAAGCCTTCTTTTCCTCTTGTGCGAACGATGTTCTTGAAGAACTTGTAGCTTGAGCGACTCCCGGTATAGTCGAGCCTGCCGATTCCACTCAGAACGCAGGATTTTGCAAACCCTGATTCCGTGACCGGTCGAAGGGCTGAACCCACCAAATAGTGCTTTCACATCTTGTGGTATGTGCCTCTTACGAATGCAGAACGCTAAAGCTCTGGCTCGGCAGGTAGCTAAAGCGATGAGAGTGATTAAAATAGTGGGATGAAGGAACACAGACGAAGGAATGCCCGAAGAACTAGAAACGTAATTTGTCAAAATGGTTGATTGGGCGAGTTGGTGATACATGACTAATTATGAAATGGAAGCGCACAACGTAGAAGCAGACGGAAAGACAGGGACAAGCGCTAACTACCAACTGAAAGTTTATTCGGAAAAAATATGAAATATATACTAAAAGATGATACAGTGTCAAGGCACATACGATAACACCAAAGCACAGACCAAAAATGGCAACACCGATAGAATATCTTAGTGCGTCAGCCCTACCTTACCATCGCTTACTGTGCTTTACATTGATTAGTTAACTTCTACGGCATCTGCTAATGTTTAAAAACGCTAGCTCCTTATCGGACAAAGCGATTGATGGTTTGCTGACGCAAGCCCCGTGTTCCGCTATGTGTGCTGCTTCAATTATAAGCCTTGTGCGCTCATCTTTGTGCTTTTGGAGAACTACTGTCTTATCAAATTGTACTTCACAGCCACATCTAGTGACATGCTGGGCAAGAAAACCATCATTGCCGCTACGAACATTGCACGCATGCTCACGCAACCTGTCGTTGAGGCATCTTCCAGTCTGCCCAATATAACAGGCACCGCACGAAAGTATGATCATGTAAACTACGTCACTAATGCAGTTGACAAAACGGTTCCTGTGCTTTGTTTTACACCGCTGCTCCCTGTGTCTAGCGCCACATGTCAGTCTAGCCAGCTGAGAAAGCTTGTGTGGTGCAGAGGAAACTACACGCACTCCCATGCGCTGCCCCACCTTTTTCAGGCGGTGGGTAACCTGATGCATGTAAGGGACAACAGCTACTCTTTCTCTTTCTTTTTCGTGGGTCCTGTTGTCGCGTCCTACTGCACCATGTCCCTGGCCATCTTTAGCTCTCCGTTTTCTACGGATAATTTCGGCCACGGACACCAAGACCGCCTCAGGATACCCAGCTGACTTAAGCCTAGCCACCTGATTGTGGAAGCTGGCCTCCATTGAATGCATACAGGACCGGTCAAGTGCATTAGTGAAACACGTACTCACTATGCCTCTTCTTACAAGTTTGCTATGAGCCGACGTGTACGGCAGAAGCGGTTTCCCCGCGCGTGGCTGGAATTCCCAGCAGGTATGTTCAGCCCTAAACGTGAGCCTGAGATCAAGAAACCTGATTGACGAGTTTTCCGGCATTTCATGGGTCAATACAAGTGGACCAAGGTATTTCTTAAAGAGAGACAACACATTATTGGCATGAGACACAAAACCTCGAGGATCACACTTCACTATGACTAAAAAATCATCAACAAATCGAAACACTTTCTTCGCTGCAGTGCTCACTAATTCTTGATTAACGGCCCTGTCCATTTTCGCCAACAACAAATCACTCAAAATTGGGGCCAGACACGACCCAATCGACACGCCTTGTTTCTGAAGATACACGTTGTCATTCCACTCTACATATGTGGAGTTGAGATACATGCCCAATAGGTCTAAAAAACCACGCGCACTCATTCCTGTGCTGTTCTGAAATGACACTCCACCGAATTGGTCAATGCATTCTTCAATACAAGTGAGCAACGCATCATGAGGTAAAGAATAGTAAAGATCTTTAACATCTATTGAGAATGCCATGAGACCTGTGTTAAACTCTTGTCGGAAAAATTCGATAACTTCATCCGACTTCTTAATTAAAAATGGGTCATTAATGGTGAAAAGCTTCATCTTATCTTGCAAAAACACGCCTACATTCTTTTGCCAGGAACCACACTCAGATACTATAACTCTAAAAGGTACATCAGGCTTATGTGTCTTAGCTGAAAAGAATAAGTTCAACGAAAGTTTATCGCACCTATCGAACTTTTTCACTAAGCCTTCTAAATTGAGTTCTCGGCACAGGTCCTTTGCTCTTGCCTTCACTTTCCGCAAATCGATGCCGGTGAACGTATCGAACACGGTACTATTGGCGGACTGCGCTTTTTCAAAATACTGCCTTTTTGTAAGCACTGCGAACCCTCCCTCCTTGTCTGAAGGCACCGCACAAAGATCATTGTCAATTAGAAAGTTGATTGTCCGCCTTAAAGGCAGGTGACTGCTGACGGGCTTACCGCGTTGAAGTATGTCCAGTCCTTCCGAGATGCACCGGCCAGAGTCTTCTTGAGGAACCCGACTAGATACACTTCTAACAATGGCTAACAGGTCCGGGGGGTCTCGCTTCTTCACAAAGGCGAATTTTGGGCCTAGGCCTAACGTCCTCTGCACAAAGTCGGGAAGCACCACGTTACCAACCAAATGCACTGTTCTTTCACTCTGTTGTTTTCTTGTGACTTCAGAACGCAGCTTCCGAAGCTCTTGAACCCATAAGGAAGCAGAGCTGTCTTCAATCCTTGCTGCGAATTCTTCAAGCCTTCTTTTCCTCTTGTGCGAACGATGTTCTTGAAGAACTTGTAGCTTGAGCGACTCCCGGTATAGTCGAGCCTGCCGATTCCACTCAGAACGCAGGATTTTGCAAACCCTGATTCCGTGACCGGTCGAAGGGCTGAACCCACCAAATAGTGCTTTCACATCTTGTGGTATGTGCCTCTTACGAATGCAGAACGCTAAAGCTCTGGCTCGGCAGGTAGCTAAAGCGATGAGAGTGATTAAAATAGTGGGATGAAGGAACACAGACGAAGGAATGCCCGAAGAACTAGAAACGTAATTTGTCAAAATGGTTGATTGGGCGAGTTGGTGATACATGACTAATTATGAAATGGAAGCGCACAACGTAGAAGCAGACGGAAAGACAGGGACAAGCGCTAACTACCAACTGAAAGTTTATTCGGAAAAAATATGAAATATATACTAAAAGATGATACAGTGTCAAGGCACATACGATAACACCAAAGCACAGACCAAAAATGGCAACACCGATAGAATATCTTAGTGCGTCAGCCCTACCTTACCATCGCTTACTGTGCTTTACATTGATTAGTTAACTTCTACGGCATCTGCTAATGTTTAAAAACGCTAGCTCCTTATCGGACAAAGCGATTGATGGTTTGCTGACGCAAGCCCCGTGTTCCGCTATGTGTGCTGCTTCAATTATAAGCCTTGTGCGCTCATCTTTGTGCTTTTGGAGAACTACTGTCTTATCAAATTGTACTTCACAGCCACATCTAGTGACATGCTGGGCAAGAAAACCATCATTGCCGCTACGAACATTGCACGCATGCTCACGCAACCTGTCGTTGAGGCATCTTCCAGTCTGCCCAATATAACAGGCACCGCACGAAAGTATGATCATGTAAACTACGTCACTAATGCAGTTGACAAAACGGTTCCTGTGCTTTGTTTTACACCGCTGCTCCCTGTGTCTAGCGCCACATGTCAGTCTAGCCAGCTGAGAAAGCTTGTGTGGTGCAGAGGAAACTACACGCACTCCCATGCGCTGCCCCACCTTTTTCAGGCGGTGGGTAACCTGATGCATGTAAGGGACAACAGCTACTCTTTCTCTTTCTTTTTCGTGGGTCCTGTTGTCGCGTCCTACTGCACCATGTCCCTGGCCATCTTTAGCTCTCCGTTTTCTACGGATAATTTCGGCCACGGACACCAAGACCGCCTCAGGATACCCAGCTGACTTAAGCCTAGCCACCTGATTGTGGAAGCTGGCCTCCATTGAATGCATACAGGACCGGTCAAGTGCATTAGTGAAACACGTACTCACTATGCCTCTTCTTACAAGTTTGCTATGAGCCGACGTGTACGGCAGAAGCGGTTTCCCCGCGCGTGGCTGGAATTCCCAGCAGGTATGTTCAGCCCTAAACGTGAGCCTGAGATCAAGAAACCTGATTGACGAGTTTTCCGGCATTTCATGGGTCAATACAAGTGGACCAAGGTATTTCTTAAAGAGAGACAACACATTATTGGCATGAGACACAAAACCTCGAGGATCACACTTCACTATGACTAAAAAATCATCAACAAATCGAAACACTTTCTTCGCTGCAGTGCTCACTAATTCTTGATTAACGGCCCTGTCCATTTTCGCCAACAACAAATCACTCAAAATTGGGGCCAGACACGACCCAATCGACACGCCTTGTTTCTGAAGATACACGTTGTCATTCCACTCTACATATGTGGAGTTGAGATACATGCCCAATAGGTCTAAAAAACCACCAATTCGGTGGAGTGTCATTTCAGAACAGCACAGGAATGAGTGCGCGTGGTTTTTTAGACCTATTGGGCATGTATCTCAACTCCACATATGTAGAGTGGAATGACAACGTGTATCTTCAGAAACAAGGCGTGTCGATTGGGTCGTGTCTGGCCCCAATTTTGAGTGATTTGTTGTTGGCGAAAATGGACAGGGCCGTTAATCAAGAATTAGTGAGCACTGCAGCGAAGAAAGTGTTTCGATTTGTTGATGATTTTTTAGTCATAGTGAAGTGTGATCCTCGAGGTTTTGTGTCTCATGCCAATAATGTGTTGTCTCTCTTTAAGAAATACCTTGGTCCACTTGTATTGACCCATGAAATGCCGGAAAACTCGTCAATCAGGTTTCTTGATCTCAGGCTCACGTTTAGGGCTGAACATACCTGCTGGGAATTCCAGCCACGCGCGGGGAAACCGCTTCTGCCGTACACGTCGGCTCATAGCAAACTTGTAAGAAGAGGCATAGTGAGTACGTGTTTCACTAATGCACTTGACCGGTCCTGTATGCATTCAATGGAGGCCAGCTTCCACAATCAGGTGGCTAGGCTTAAGTCAGCTGGGTATCCTGAGGCGGTCTTGGTGTCCGTGGCCGAAATTATCCGTAGAAAACGGAGAGCTAAAGATGGCCAGGGACATGGTGCAGTAGGACGCGACAACAGGACCCACGAAAAAGAAAGAGAAAGAGTAGCTGTTGTCCCTTACATGCATCAGGTTACCCACCGCCTGAAAAAGGTGGGGCAGCGCATGGGAGTGCGTGTAGTTTCCTCTGCACCACACAAGCTTTCTCAGCTGGCTAGACTGACATGTGGCGCTAGACACAGGGAGCAGCGGTGTAAAACAAAGCACAGGAACCGTTTTGTCAACTGCATTAGTGACGTAGTTTACATGATCATACTTTCGTGCGGTGCCTGTTATATTGGGCAGACTGGAAGATGCCTCAACGACAGGTTGCGTGAGCATGCGTGCAATGTTCGTAGCGGCAATGATGGTTTTCTTGCCCAGCATGTCACTAGATGTGGCTGTGAAGTACAATTTGATAAGACAGTAGTTCTCCAAAAGCACAAAGATGAGCGCACAAGGCTTATAATTGAAGCAGCACACATAGCGGAACACGGGGCTTGCGTCAGCAAACCATCAATCGCTTTGTCCGATAAGGAGCTAGCGTTTTTAAACATTAGCAGATGCCGTAGAAGTTAACTAATCAATGTAAAGCACAGTAAGCGATGGTAAGGTAGGGCTGACGCACTAAGATATTCTATCGGTGTTGCCATTTTTGGTCTGTGCTTTGGTGTTATCGTATGTGCCTTGACACTGTATCATCTTTTAGTATATATTTCATATTTTTTCCGAATAAACTTTCAGTTGGTAGTTAGCGCTTGTCCCTGTCTTTCCGTCTGCTTCTACGTTGTGCGCTTCCATTTCATAATTAGTCATGTATCACCAACTCGCCCAATCAACCATTTTGACAAATTACGTTTCTAGTTCTTCGGGCATTCCTTCGTCTGTGTTCCTTCATCCCACTATTTTAATCACTCTCATCGCTTTAGCTACCTGCCGAGCCAGAGCTTTAGCGTTCTGCATTCGTAAGAGGCACATACCACAAGATGTGAAAGCACTATTTGGTGGGTTCAGCCCTTCGACCGGTCACGGAATCAGGGTTTGCAAAATCCTGCGTTCTGAGTGGAATCGGCAGGCTCGACTATACCGGGAGTCGCTCAAGCTACAAGTTCTTCAAGAACATCGTTCGCACAAGAGGAAAAGAAGGCTTGAAGAATTCGCAGCAAGGATTGAAGACAGCTCTGCTTCCTTATGGGTTCAAGAGCTTCGGAAGCTGCGTTCTGAAGTCACAAGAAAACAACAGAGTGAAAGAACAGTGCATTTGGTTGGTAACGTGGTGCTTCCCGACTTTGTGCAGAGGACGTTAGGCCTAGGCCCAAAATTCGCCTTTGTGAAGAAGCGAGACCCCCCGGACCTGTTAGCCATTGTTAGAAGTGTATCTAGTCGGGTTCCTCAAGAAGACTCTGGCCGGTGCATCTCGGAAGGACTGGACATACTTCAACGCGGTAAGCCCGTCAGCAGTCACCTGCCTTTAAGGCGGACAATCAACTTTCTAATTGACAATGATCTTTGTGCGGTGCCTTCAGACAAGGAGGGAGGGTTCGCAGTGCTTACAAAAAGGCAGTATTTTGAAAAAGCGCAGTCCGCCAATAGTACCGTGTTCGATACGTTCACCGGCATCGATTTGCGGAAAGTGAAGGCAAGAGCAAAGGACCTGTGCCGAGAACTCAATTTAGAAGGCTTAGTGAAAAAGTTCGATAGGTGCGATAAACTTTCGTTGAACTTATTCTTTTCAGCTAAGACACATAAGCCTGATGTACCTTTTAGAGTTATAGTATCTGAGTGTGGTTCCTGGCAAAAGAATGTAGGCGTGTTTTTGCAAGATAAGATGAAGCTTTTCACCATTAATGACCCATTTTTAATTAAGAAGTCGGATGAAGTTATCGAATTTTTCCGACAAGAGTTTAACACAGGTCTCATGGCATTCTCAATAGATGTTAAAGATCTTTACTATTCTTTACCTCATGATGCGTTGCTCACTTGTATTGAAGAATGCATTGACCAATTCGGTGGAGTGTCATTTCAGAACAGCACAGGAATGAGTGCGCGTGGTTTTTTAGACCTATTGGGCATGTATCTCAACTCCACATATGTAGAGTGGAATGACAACGTGTATCTTCAGAAACAAGGCGTGTCGATTGGGTCGTGTCTGGCCCCAATTTTGAGTGATTTGTTGTTGGCGAAAATGGACAGGGCCGTTAATCAAGAATTAGTGAGCACTGCAGCGAAGAAAGTGTTTCGATTTGTTGATGATTTTTTAGTCATAGTGAAGTGTGATCCTCGAGGTTTTGTGTCTCATGCCAATAATGTGTTGTCTCTCTTTAAGAAATACCTTGGTCCACTTGTATTGACCCATGAAATGCCGGAAAACTCGTCAATCAGGTTTCTTGATCTCAGGCTCACGTTTAGGGCTGAACATACCTGCTGGGAATTCCAGCCACGCGCGGGGAAACCGCTTCTGCCGTACACGTCGGCTCATAGCAAACTTGTAAGAAGAGGCATAGTGAGTACGTGTTTCACTAATGCACTTGACCGGTCCTGTATGCATTCAATGGAGGCCAGCTTCCACAATCAGGTGGCTAGGCTTAAGTCAGCTGGGTATCCTGAGGCGGTCTTGGTGTCCGTGGCCGAAATTATCCGTAGAAAACGGAGAGCTAAAGATGGCCAGGGACATGGTGCAGTAGGACGCGACAACAGGACCCACGAAAAAGAAAGAGAAAGAGTAGCTGTTGTCCCTTACATGCATCAGGTTACCCACCGCCTGAAAAAGGTGGGGCAGCGCATGGGAGTGCGTGTAGTTTCCTCTGCACCACACAAGCTTTCTCAGCTGGCTAGACTGACATGTGGCGCTAGACACAGGGAGCAGCGGTGTAAAACAAAGCACAGGAACCGTTTTGTCAACTGCATTAGTGACGTAGTTTACATGATCATACTTTCGTGCGGTGCCTGTTATATTGGGCAGACTGGAAGATGCCTCAACGACAGGTTGCGTGAGCATGCGTGCAATGTTCGTAGCGGCAATGATGGTTTTCTTGCCCAGCATGTCACTAGATGTGGCTGTGAAGTACAATTTGATAAGACAGTAGTTCTCCAAAAGCACAAAGATGAGCGCACAAGGCTTATAATTGAAGCAGCACACATAGCGGAACACGGGGCTTGCGTCAGCAAACCATCAATCGCTTTGTCCGATAAGGAGCTAGCGTTTTTAAACATTAGCAGATGCCGTAGAAGTTAACTAATCAATGTAAAGCACAGTAAGCGATGGTAAGGTAGGGCTGACGCACTAAGATATTCTATCGGTGTTGCCATTTTTGGTCTGTGCTTTGGTGTTATCGTATGTGCCTTGACACTGTATCATCTTTTAGTATATATTTCATATTTTTTCCGAATAAACTTTCAGTTGGTAGTTAGCGCTTGTCCCTGTCTTTCCGTCTGCTTCTACGTTGTGCGCTTCCATTTCATAATTAGGCGGCACGATAAAGCGGGCAACATATCCTATATATATATATATATATATATATATATATATATATATATATATATATATATATATATAGATCTTTGCCTTGCAGCGTCAACTCTTTTTTTTTTACCACGCAATGCTTAGGGAGAGTAGAATGTGAATGACGTGAAGTTGTTCAGTCAGTGTCTCTAATTAAACTCGACTTCTTTGCTTCCTTTTTTTTTGTCTTCCCACGTTTAGCGTAGCACTGATTTTTTTCGCGCCCCAATTTTTTTTTCTTTATTTCCCCGCTTGCCAGTCTTTTCAATTACGGCTACATTATTCCTCTACATGACGACTTACAGGTGTGCTCTTTTTCAACTAATTCAATTAGGCCGCACGCTCATGTCTCGCTACATACGGGTCTGTTTTTTTTTCTCTCTCTCTCCACGCTCGCGCACTTACCGCTGCCCACCCCCTCCGCGCCTAGCCGGAGTGTCGAAGTGGGATTATGACCCTGGGGCGATTCTCGTTCCTCTCGACTCGCCACTGAAGAGCAAGAAAGTTCGTGGCTGGCGCGGACGGTGATGCGCGAAACGCAAACAAAAACGAGAGGGGGAAGCAGCTCGCGAAGCAACGCGCCGCCGAAGTGCGATGGAGGCTGCGGGTGAGGGTAGAGGGGGGGGGGGGGACGCGGAAACTCCGTAATTAAAAGGTCTCATACGACGCCCCCCCCCCCCTTTCCTCTAAACGTGGGCAGCGCCAACAAGACTGTGAAAAGTGAGAAGGCGTTAACACGTATCGGCACAGATATCGCGACCAGAGAATAGCTAGGAGAGAAGAGGAACGGCAGGAGGGCAGGGGCGAGGCAACGGCCGACCGAGGGCTCGCACACTGGAGGCTTCGGTAATCAGCAACGCAATCTGATATCCAGCTCTTAATTAAACTCGAGACGAGTTGATTAGAAAGCTTGCGGGGAGAGGGGGGGGGGGGGAGGTGAGTCAGCTCGGAAGAAGGAAGACCCCCGGATCGGGGCAGGCCCGCGTCTGTCTCGGGCGGACCGAATTGAGGAGAGGGGGCTAAGAATCCTTTATAATTAGAATTGAAAACAAGTAAATTTGTTACTACGGCTGTGGGCTCTCGTTGTCTCTTGATTTTATGATCGCAGTTTTAATTGTGTGGGAGGGTGCGCTACACGCAGAGGACCTGTTTTAGCCGCGACGGAGGCAGAGATGTGTGTCTGCGCTCCACGCGTCTTTCCATCGAGGTTCATTTGGAAGACGTCAGAAATTAAGAAGACGTAATGAGAAAGCCAGCGACGACGTTTTCTTTAGCGAGCGGCTGAGAAGGGAGCGTGAGAAAAAAAATACAGAGTAAGAATGGGTTGGGGGGGGGGGGGATAGTAGATTGGAGGCAGACGCTCGCAGTGAGCAGAAGGTGCGAGAGGCAGTGTGGGGGGGGGGGGGAAGGTCGGGGGGTCGGTGGGTGAATTAAGCGCACGCGTGATATTTACGAGAAATGGAATTAGAGCAGCGCGAAAGCGGAAATTAAAGTCAAAATGACGGTTTCGGAATTAAAGAGGAAAAGAAACGTGTTTAACGGTGATGGCTCGCACTGTCTTGTGTGTGCGCGCGATAACAGATATGATTAGCTCGCAGCCCGTTTTTGGCTGTCAACGCGAAGACACGCGCTCTTTGTGAGCTTTGAGCAAAAGATCACCGCTTTTCGCGAGTCCCAGCGCTCACTGTCAGAGCTAGTCGGAGGGAGTCATTTGCTCTGTGGGCTGCTTTGGGCACCGTCATGTTTGGAATGGGCTTAGGAGCATTAAATAAAAGAGAAAAAAAAAACGCCGAAGCAATGCCGAAGTCATGCATAGAGAAATGCAGCCATTTAAATTACTTTCAGTGCGAAGAACCGTCACGGCAACCAGAGGTTCGTAAATGACAAACTGTAATAGCTTTTGCGATAGCTCTGACGCGCTCACAGCATTTAAGCTGGTAATGAGACCAAGAAACCAAATAGAAGAAAATAAGAATGGTCAGCTAGATACGGTTACAATGACGGCGCTGATCTTGCATTTCCGTCCTTTGGCTCCTTTTGTCTGCGAACAGCGTCTGACATCTGTCTTCGGCTTAATAGTAAAAACCGGCGTCCCGCCAATACATATGAGTTCCGAGTGCCATAATGTACAGGTGTGCTTCATATCCCGCAAAACTGGCTCGGAATGCCCCGCCGTGGTCGTCTACAGTGGCTAGGGGGTTGCTGACCCGCAGGTCATGTGATCGATTCCCGGCTGCGGCGGCTGCATTTTTCGATGGAGTCAAAAATGCTTTAGCCCCGATTTCAGATTTTGGTGCACGTTGAAAAACCCCAAGTGGTCAAAATTTTCGGAGCCCTCCACTACGGCGTCTCTCATAATCATATGGCGCTTTTGGGACGTCAAACCCTACATATCTATCTATCTATCTATCTATCTATCTATCTATCTATCTATCTATCTATCTATCTATCTATCTATCTATCTATCTATCTATCTATCTATCTATCTATCTATCTATCTATCTATCTATCTATCTATCTATCTATCTATCTATCTATCTATCTATCTATCTATCTATCTATCTATCTATCTATCTATCTATCTATCTATCTATCTATCTATCTATCTACGTGAGCTGGCTCTGAATGCTGGAATAAAATTGTCTTGTCATTATATCTACGCACCTTAATTAAACTAAAATTATGAGTTTGAACCTTTCCCTTTCCGAATTGAACTTTTGATTGTCTTGTTACATATAAATTTATATACGACTCTATATAGTTCGTCAGCAGAAAAGCAAACAATGCCATGCTTCGAATGCGTTTGCTCGTGGCTATCCAATTTCATGGTTTGTCTGGCTATACAGCATACGCGGTATGACATACTCGTCGTGTATAAACTGTCCTATGTAGTCACGGTGGATTGATATATATATATATATATATATATATATATATATATATATATATATATATATATATATATATATATATATATATATATATATATATATATATATATATATATATATATGACTGTATACAGGATATAATATACAATGCAATGAGAGAAAGGCAGAGAGGTCAACTGGAATTCTAGTGAAGTTTGCTACCCTACACTCACGGGAGAGGTAGAAAGCGGGCGAAAAAAAAACAACAACAGGTGCACAGCGGTACAACTATATAGTCTGTTCAGTAGGCCACTCCCAAACAGAATGTTCAGTTAGGCCTTGATTGATTTACAGTGTGACGACAGTTCAGGTCGGCATTCTAGCACTGACGCTTCCGACAAGAGTCTGTCGTCAAGGCGAGCCTGCACAGCATTTTTTTCGGAAGCCTGTGTCCGCTGTAGCGACGACAGCGACAAAGAACATGGTGTATCGTTTTTTCACTGCCACAGGGGTTGCAAGCAGTACCGTCTTGCACGCCGACTCAGAAGGCAAACTGTTTGGTGAAAGTGAGCCGGCAAAGCAGCGTTGCCTCGAGTCGAGAGAGTGAAGACGGAGGCCGAAGTCGGCGAGAAGGGTCCCGTCGGGGCAGTCGTGTGTGCCGTAAACTTGATCGGCTTCACAAGGATCTTGTCTTCATTAGCAATCTCATGTATTTTCATAGCAGCATCTGTTCTTGAACGTGGAATTAAATATTGTAAGCCTTCTTGCGAAGCTTATTGAATTAAGTTAAGGGGCAGTGAGACGGGTATTGTTAATAAACATTCTCGCGCAAACTTCCGGCGTTTCCCCACCTATCTTCATTCTTCGCCGCAATAACGATAGTTTCTACAGTTTTGCGTTCGAAAACTACGTCGTGATTATGAGGCACGCCCCCAGGAACTCGAGATTAATTTGGGCCACCTGGGTTCTTGAATGCGCACATAAATTTAAGCACACGAGCGTACTTTGCATTTTGCCTTAGAGGGAGTTGAAGACGCGTATTTGTGCTGATCAGAGTGATATATATTGCTATAGGCTTCTACGGTGGGCCCAATTCCTCCCATTGCTTGGTTTTCAATCATAATGCAGTCTTTATCCCCTCTAATCTTTGTTTCCTCTGTTTCTTCTGTTTCTTCCCTCCTTCCGTAAGAGTGAGCAGTAGTTGTGCCCCTGCAGGTGGCAGTTGCCAGCTTGCTCTCTCCCTCTTTCCTCTGTGTCCTTGTGTATCTGTGTATGCAAATAAATAAATAAATAAATAAATAAATAAATAAATAAATAAATAAATAAATAAATAAATAAATAAATAAATAAATAAATGCAGTCTAGAAAGTTTACGAAGGAAACAAACTGTTTCTGCGCACCGCTTCGTCTGATACCACCTGAAAATCATCATGATACAACACCAAATCGCTCTAAATATCCCTGAAACAGATACATAATTGCGACTGGGAACTCGAGTTAACTTTGCGAAATACGAATATAAATTTTTCATGCAATATATCATAGGTTTTCTACAGTGGTACAAGAGTCATGTCAGGATGCATGGTGCAAAATAAAAATGTCACTATTTCGTGCATAAATGTGACCACTCAAAGACCTTCAGCGATACTCTTAAGGTACGTAAAACCGGCTGTACCCCAGACGGAACTACATTGCACAAAGCGCAGTACGTCAGCAGTGTTTCTGTGAGCATGTTGCTTTGAAAGAATAAAAAAAAATGAAAGAAAACAAACATAGCCGAGCCGACAAAGGCGCGGTACCTTAACACCGACAGTCGCATGTTCACTTGAGCGTAACTGAGGACCACGTCGGACATTTAGTAATTAGTCCTGGTAATTGCATTTGCGCGCGACCACATCGAAGCCAAGGCATTGCGACTAGTACTCCTTTCGTGACTCTCTTTCCCGCGGCTCGGGGGCAAGCGTAGCGATCGTGTCCTTGGGGCTGCCGGACCACTGTGCCAGACCGCCCGGTCGGGTCGGGTGACCGATGTCGCACGTTTCGTACGTTTTCGGGATAAAGGTTGCATTAATTAACGGGTTCCTCTAATTATCGCCGTCCGGAGTCGGGAGCGGATCTTCGCCATCGACCAAGCGGGCCGTGCGGTTCTCCGCGTCATCCCGGAGAGCGCCTTTCGGCGTTAATTAATTGGATTAGGGTGAGAAAAAGAAGACGGCCGTTAATTTGAATATATTGCTCGGAGCCCTCCCGTCTCCTCAACCCGCCGTGTCTCAGCTGCTCAATGGCACGCGTCAGAGTTTGGGCACGTACTTAGCCGTGAACTGCAGCACTGGTGCAGGCAGGCAAGAGGCTACAGCCCTCTCGCTACCGGCTCATATATACTCTATTGCATTGCTCTCACATACACGGACCACTGTGCGGATTCGCGATAAAGCCAGCTTGCTCTCTCGGCTAGATTTTCTCCTTAAGTGGCGGCAATAAGAAGCCGTTAATTCATTTGGACACCAGACGATTAGCGAGAAGTCTATTAGCGAAAAAAAGGAAAGAATAGATAATTAGAGACCTTACTTAGCGAAGATGGAGCACGCTGAGCCGAAGAGCGCTGAAAAATGTTTTCTAAGCTGCCCTGACTCGGGGCCACCGTATATTTCGATCGAGAACAGTGCTTTGCTCGGAGAATGACGAGGGTCAAAATTAAACGTTACAGTTCTGCTGAAACCCTATTCGGCGCGCGCAGCGATTCTCAAAACGTGTTGCGAGCTTCGCAGAAAGTGTTCTCTCTTACGCAATGGAGCATTTTGTAAATTCAGGCTGATTTTCCAGTTTTAAGAGGATGAAAAACAAAAGCACTGAAGACCAGAATAAGTAGCTTTCTGGAAACCGTTCTATTATCTCCCGCAAGCACTTCCTTTTCTTGTTGCATTTTTTTCGTCCTTAATAGACATGAAAGGACGTGCAGTGCCCATATATTTCTGAGTTTAATGTATGCAGTTTAACAGACGCCATACAAGCTGTTGCGAACACAGAAAGCTGAAAAGAATTCAGTGCATATAACCGTAATTCCCTTTTCGCTTACCATGAACTGATGAAATAATAAAAAATAATTAAAAAGGAAAATTAAGAAAAGCGGTGGCGAATGTATGAACCTTCAATTGTATACGAGTCGAATAGCTCTTGCTATTCAGTTCTCATTACATTCACGAATTCGCTATTCGAAGTTTTCTACTACTTGTTTAAGCGTTTGATTATAAGGAATATCAAATGAAGTTTCGAGTGAGAGAGACCAATTAAGATTAGGACAGTTCAGAATTATTATGCTGTATGATGGGCGATGAAATGGATAGTCGTTTCTCACGTATAAGAGCTCTTTAGTTGACCGGAAGTTATGTTAGAAATGACATATCACGCGTTTGTCAGATATAACACGTAGGCTTATTTTTTAAAACCAAGATGGCTTGACATGAACTTCACGTTTTGCTCTGTAATAAAGGCGGAAACTTTCGCGATTTGATTAGATACTCGATGTTCATTCTTCAGAAACTTCGCATTCCCGCTTGAATTCTGGACTTCAATATACGAACACGCCTATATCTTAACAGGAGCTAAAAACAACCGAAGTCGTAAAACAAGTGCGAGTTCTCGCATTGTGAGAACACCGGTGAAACAAATGTTAGATACGGGACCTGCGTACACAGAAAGGTACTAACCCAATAACCTCGTTAAATGTACAATGTGCTTCTCCAGCAGCTGACTTACGGGGCATCCCACTCGTTTAGGTTCAAACGTAACGCCTATAAAACGTGACAGTTTTCTTGAAAGTGATCCCTTGACACGTAAGAATGATAGACAAAACAAAGAGGGCTTGTCGAACTAGTTAGTCTGACGCATGCAAGTGTGTGCACTTTCTCAAATGCTGGTAACTGGTCATCCTTGCTCTTTTTAACCACTAACATGGCAACTGTAAAACCAGTTCACAAGGAGAGGAGAATGTGTACAGTGTACGATTCATTTTCCGCCAGTTAATGAAGGAGTTTGGATATTGCGGCGTGTCAGAGTCGTGATAATAAAGAAGAAACACTTATAGAAAACCGGGGCCCTTTGAAAAGCCGCGTTCGGAAAATGGGAGTGATTTAGGGCTTCGGATGGTGCAGCAGCGCCCCGAAACAAGCGTACGCCACGTTAACGCACACGCTGGCGTCGGACGCTCAAAGCGAGCTCCCGCGCAGCAACAGTTGCGAGCTGAGAGAACATGGAAAGCTATCCTGCTTCACGCTTCTGAACCCTCCATGACAGTTAGAATCGAATGATATACGCAGTTGGCAAGGCTCTGAAAAGAGCACACGTATGCGTTCAAGCGCGTCGTTGTGTATACAGTAATAATAACGGCGGAAAAAAAGTAATACAAACAAAAAACAGACAGCCTCCAAACAGGCGTGGAGCAATTAGCATCTCTCACATTGAAAAGAACAGACAGGCAATGGGAGACAGAGCAAGAGAGAAAAGAAAGAAGAAACAATTGAAAGCGAGAGCGGTTGCAGAAAAAAAAATGAACCGGGGAGTGGGTTGACGTGCGGGTGTTGAAAGAAGTGCGTATACCCAACAAGGGCCCGCGTCTCGCGCCAAGTGTTTGTGTGACCGGGAGGAGAGCGGAGACGTCACCAATTAAAGCCAGCGCCCGAGGAAGCAGTGTGTGCTCGTGCAGTGTGCTAATTATTTGTACGAGCATGTACGGCGTGTCTCTTGCCTCCCCAGCATGGCGAGTCCCTGCTTTTTGCCTTTTGTCTCGCGGCGAGGGACGCCACCGAGCGACGGCTGCTCGCCGGTTATTTAGACCCGGCGGAACAATGCGTGGCGCCAGTAATGAACAACACGCGTCGAGCTAAGCTCCGTTTAAAGCGCTGGGGACAAAGGAAGCGCGGCTCTGCCGCTGCTCGAGTTGCGGCGGCTGCCGTCTCGCCCTTCTCGCTTCTTTCTCTTCGGCTCTTGGCTTTGATTGCGGGTCACCGGGCGTCGATACTGTTTAG
Source organism: Rhipicephalus microplus (assembly GCF_043290135.1). Classification (NCBI taxonomy): domain Eukaryota; kingdom Metazoa; phylum Arthropoda; class Arachnida; order Ixodida; family Ixodidae; genus Rhipicephalus; species Rhipicephalus microplus. The sequence continues at coordinate 91,207,363 of NC_134710.1, read as the reverse complement.
GGAAGGTGCGCCGGGAGGGACTACTGATCGCGTGCTGTTTGCGCGCAGTTAATTGCTGGCCAGACCCGTGGCCGGGGAGAGACAAAGGACCCGGGAATCGATAAAAGGGCGCGGGAGAAAGGCCGCCTGTGAGCGAGCGTCGAGGGCAGACGGCACGCTTAATTGATCGGATCACGCGGATTATGGCCAGGTGGTAGTTTGCGTAGCGCTTGTTTGTCAGGAAAGTCCCGCGTTTCTTCAGCCCCTCTGGGCTGCACCGGGCCCGGCTTCACCGACACCAGCGAGAGTGGAAATTGACCTAGAGGAAATGAGTGAGACAGAGAGAAATAAATATGTACAAATGACGAGAGTTCTCCCGAGCTACTCGGGAGAGTGGAGGTAAAACAACGCTTTTCTTTCCACACTGCTGAAATGATGTGGGAGAACTAAGAATTATCGTATACCGAAAGGAAGTGGCGCGAATGTGTTAAGCTCGATCGCGGTTGCTAATCTCTGCGATAAGCCCTTTATAAAGCAAGCTCATCAGGGTTTTTCCTTCGAGCCTACGCAGGAAACCGCGCCCTCACTGGACAATGCAGACACAGGATTGTTGTAGTGTTTCGAAGCATCCGGCACGAATATCGTGAGCTGATCTTAATTGGTAGCCCCGTTTCCTTCGAAACGTTATTGTTGTGCATTGGAGGGGATTAGAAGGTTAGCGGCAAATGTCAAGTCGCCGTGGACCGTTGACATCGCACTCCAGACACCTCGTAGTGTTTTTTGTCCCTGTGTAAACAAATGCAAAGGTAAAAAAAAAAGATCGTGTTTCTGTGATCTATTGGTGCCACTGGCGAATTCATAGCGCCCGTCCGCTGCAGGAAATGTGACGTTGCATTGAATAGATCCGCGCCTTTATCCCGGTGCTTCGCCAGCGCTTATCTTTCTCTGGCAACATTGCGCCTGCTTCAAAAACCTGCGCAAGAATACTTCCTGTTATGGTTGTTTTCATATGATTTTCTGGCTGTTGCTGCTTATATTGCGTTGTACGACATCAGTTAGGCTCGGGCGCGGTGATTCGATCTATTACGAGCCCAGCAACACCTCGTACACTTGCGTGTAGCGTTCTGATTGCGTCTCGTTGACATTCAAGCATGCGGTCACTACAGTGTCGCATTTGTCAGCAGCATACCGTGCCATTGCATATGACACATTAAATTCATACTACAGCCATCTCACTAGGACACCAGTACGGTGGGACCATACCTGTCTGGTGTCATGCGCAGACCATACGTGTCTGGTGCCATGAGACGCGATTGCACAGTATGGGCATAACCCAGCAAAACAAAACCCTTCTAATACTCATGTCCTCAAGGGTCATCTCAATTTTTTTCTCTACGATTCAAACTGATATGCAAAATCCACATTTAATACTATGCATCTTGTAATGCGCTGCAGTGGTCCTCTTTTATTTGTGGTAGTTTGAGTTTTTCTGTCTAACTTCAGTCAGGGAGCACTACGTCATCAGGCTACTACGAGAATGTTCTAGTGGTGGCGCCAATCGGGCCCTGCATTTACCTCAATTTACTGATTTCTAAAATGATGCTGCGGATATATTGGTGCTTTAGACTTTCTCGGGCATTAACCTATATCTCTAGCATAATTTCTAATCCAGCTATAGTGTCCATGAAGGAAAGTGAAAATTTAAGGGTTTGTTTTCTTTGTTAGGCACAATATCAATGAGAACTAACAGACAAATAATGCTAGGGAAAGTACAGGGAGTGTTATTAGAAGTAATTGTAATGCAAATGTGAATAAAGAAAAGCGGACGAAAAGGTAACTTGCCACAGGCAGCATCCAAACCTGTGACCTTCGAATTGCGCCTCCGATGTTCTACCACTGAGCTACGGTCGCGGTCATGCCCCCCTCCTACTTATAGGGTACATATGTGCATTTAAACGCGGGACCGTCAGTCCGTGCGAGTGTCCATTTCACACTTGTCAGTGCGAGAGCAGTTAGCACAGGCTTGCTGTCCCTAGGCATGGTTGGTTGGTCTTATGCGGTTCCGCTTGCCACAAGAATTAATCTCTTAATCGGCCTTAAAGCATTTGACGTTTGGTGATTACAGGACGGCTCAATCGAATTCGCACGCGAAAAAGTTGACGTGTAACCGAAAACGTCGATAAGCACTAACAGCCACACAAAGGGGACGACTGAACAGATTAATTTCCGATTGCGTCACTACTGCAGCAGAGTGTGCGCAGAGCTGTCCTTGCTGGCCATGTACGTGGTTAGTTTTAATTAGGTTGAGTAGACGAAGAGGGGACAGACACCGAAGCGATGATCTATGCGTGGTCACCGCTCGATCGGATTCATGGGCTACGAAATGAACAGTGGTGGTTCGGTGCTTTATTATTTGCTGATGGACTCCATGCTACGCGTAGCTGTTCTTGCCCGGCACTCGCGTTTCAAGCTTTTGCACAAGTCTTCAACATGGGAGTCTTCAAAGGCGTCAGCCCTTCCGTCTAATATGCCCCCCCTTCCCCCTCCACCTCCCACTCCGACGTGTGCGGTGGCCAAATGACGAGGATCATAGCCTCACGGCCATAGCATTCTGTTGTTGAGCATGATGTCATAGGTTGGACACTTGACTTTAAGTGTAACAAAAAAAGAAAGGCTTGTGTGCCATTCTTTGGTCGTAAAGAAACACATGTGGTCGAAGTTATTACCTTACGGCGTCCAAACACACTGTGCAGCCTTTAAGATGCAAAACCGAATAACCTCATAAACCAATGGCTTGTACGGTCGTTGCTAACAGTGTAATCTCGGTCTGCGCGGTGCCCTGATAAGACGCGTCTTCCTGCAGCTCATTATCCAAGTCTCCCCACATCTCACACTCAACGTGCTATAGTGTTCCCGCTTTGGAGCTTCGGAGCCAACTATATTTACTAAGCGGTAATCAATTGAGGTGTTCATGTCATACCCTGCCCTCTGCCCACACATTCACATTCTATGATGCAATCTGTTGTTTCCGAAAATGAAGTACACTACGAGTGCCGATGTCTGAGAAAAAAAACAAAGAAGAAAAGAAATGCGAATTGCTTAAACACCACTGATAGTACGCAGTAAACGCGTGGAACACGAAATAACATAACGAAACAGAATTTGATGCCCGTTTTCTAAATGCATAACGCTGTATAATAGGCCATCGTTGGGAAAGTGCATATGCAGGAGCCACATTAAAATCAACAAGAAGGACTCCATGTTCAATAAATCCCGTGGCATGTATGACTGCTTCATCCTTAATGAATAAGTGATAATGGAGAACTTGAAATTAGCACGCGATGCCCTGACTCTGCTCTCTTGAGGCCTGACAGTGAATGGCGCCAGTAATTTATATCAACATTACTTCTTGTGGTATTTAATTAAGAATCGGCTGGGGCATAGTGCTAGACAAGCGAAGGTCTTGATCGTGTCTGGATTTTTTAATTACCGAAACGCTGAGCATGTGGGCTTAGTGCTTTTCGTGACTGCTACCATCATAACTATACAAGGATTATCGCGTGCGTATTTATCAAGCGCTTTTGCATATACATACTGCAAGCTGATCTTTCACCACAAGTCATCAATTTGTTTTGAATTTCATCACTGCGCGTAAAAAAAATTTAATTAGGGAGCAAAAATTACCTGAGCTGGCCCTGGCGATGACAGTAAGATAATGCAACTTCTTGTTGACCTAGTTGGTAATTCGACATATTGTAGAGAATTGAGCGCAATTTTGTACTTTCACAAACACTCATACATTCACTCATTCTTCCACCCAATAAACACACACCACAGAGCACTGTGTGTGTTTCTCGGGTGGAAGAGCGAGTGTATAAGTTTTTTTTGTGGGAGTACAAAGTTGCACTAAATTTCCTACAATATAACAACAAGATAAATCACTACAGGAAACTGCAAGAAGTCCACTTCATTGAGCACTTATGAGAGCACAATAACTTTAGTGCGCATCAGCGTACGTTGGGCGATAACAACAGCATTGCTCACGAAGAAACTGGATTGGTACCAAGAGGAAACGTATACTCTTGAGACATTCTTACAAACAAGCTTCTTCTTTTCTTCATTTCTTCTTTTGATTGATTAATTGATTGATTGATTGATTGATTGATTGATTAGTTGATATGTGGGGTTTGACGTCCCAAAGCCACCATATGATTACGAGAGACGCCGTAGTAGACGGCTCCGGAAATTTCGACCACCCGGGTTTCTTTAACGTGCATCCAAATCTGAGCATACGGGCCTACAGCATTTCCGCTTTCATCGGAAATGCAGCTGCCGCAGCCGGGATTCGATCCCGCGACCAGCGGGTCAGCAGCCGAGTACCTTAGCCACTAGAGCACCGCGGCGGGGTCATTTTTTCATTTTGGTTTGTGTCCTTTCGCGCTCGTGAATCAATACGCACCTCTCTTTTGCGGGCCGCCCCGCCGCGGCGGTCTAGTGGCTAAGGTACTCGGCTGCTGACCCGCAGGTCGCGGGTTCGAATCCCGGCTGCGGCGGCTGCATTTCCGATGGAGGCGGAAATGTTGTAGGCCCGTGTGCTCAGATTTGGGTGCACGTTAAAGAACCCCAGGTGGTCGAAATTTCCGGAGCCCTCCACTACGGCGTCTCTCATAATCATATGGTGGTTTTGGGACGTTAAACCCCACATATCAATCAATCAATCAATCAATCAATCAATCAATCAATCAATCAATCAATCAATCAATCAATCAATCAATCAATCAATCTTTTGCGGGCCCGCAAAGTGTCGTACATAAACGTAATTAATCTGCCTTTGTATATCTCCTGGAAATAAGAAGGAAAAAGGAAGACGCGGTAGGTCTTACGCACGGTGGGACTCGATGTTACGCAAAGCAGTTGGCGAGGAACTACCTATGCCCTATTGTTCAGCTCTGAGCCAAGCGTTACGTGGCGGCTCGAAGTGTTTGTGTGAATTCAATTGTTGAATGCGTTACGTGGTCTTATCAGGCACGTCGACTGCACTGTAATGCAATCCTACGCAACTTGAACACTACAATAAAGAACTAGCCAAAGTTAAGGAAGGCACTTATTCAATACAAGCCACCGTTAGTCAAGTCTCCCAACACCAGGCACGATTGCATAATACTATAGCTGACAGTCGGCCAATCAGTGTCGGTATTATACGAGTAAATAGCACATTTCTTGAAGTGTATGTAACGTGGCGTCATGCATATCATGCTATGCGTGTTGAGATATCCCAGCTAAATCGATCGCTGCCATGATGTCTTGCCATTTATAGTATTCCTATCACACCATTCACAAGACATCATGTCATGATGTCATTCATGCCATGACATATCATTCGTTATCGGATGTTTATAATGTGCTAATTGCCATCGCCATGAATCACCAACTATACCAACAGTCTATTATCCTTAGTTACATGCATGCTGCATGTAAAATTAATGGTACAACCACGTCAGCTTGACGACGTATGCATCATATTGTCGCAACATGATCATAACAGGACACAAGTCGACAAACTATTTATTCGGAGTTCGCAAGAGTATATGCACTGATTTTATCTTCTCCTGAGCAACAGTGGTTGCTCTCTTGTCCCTCACTTAGTTGTACTCCATTAGCTACACCTAATTTAATCGGGACAATATCATTTGTATCATTTATGTCAAGATTTGCATGCGATCGAAATTCACGTCCTGACCTGCCATTCATGGTTATCATGCTCACGTGATGCGCAGCTTGTTATACAGCAAAGTATTGAAACGACCCCTATGAAATCACTATGGAATCTTGTCATATACGTCATGACATACATGATATTCATGGCATGACATACATGACAAGATTTCATAGCGATGTCATAGAGGTCGCGCCATGCATTTCAATTCATACATGACAAGGCTTCATAGTAATGACATAGTGGTCGTTTAATTACTTTGATATGTACCAATCTGCGCAACACATGAGTATGACGCAACGTACACGACATGCATTTCATAGCTTGTTATTCGCGTTTGCCATACACTCAAGTCATGCCTTGCCGAATTTGGTTTATAAAAAGTCCCAAGACGCTTGATAGATGAGTCGATAGACACTGTCAAAGCGCCCTTAGTGTCAAGCGCCCTTAGAGAACGCAGCTGCGTTCGCTAAGAAACGCTTCGCATTTAAGAGGTGTGATGTTTGAGCAAGGGTAAGTAAACTGATAACCGTAGCTGTCTACATGTGTATTCTAACAAAAGCTAGTTGCAAAGAAGGCCACGTATTTCGAGGTTTAAAGCAACCGGATCACATCCAGGTTTCGATATGTTGAACGATTAAGTAACGATAAAATGAAAACTTTTAATTAAATAGGATAATATTGCTGCTGGCAAAAAAAACAAAGAAAGGAAAAAAAATGAAGTTTGAGTACAGATGCGCCTTGCATCGGCTGCAGAAAGCTCACTCTTCTCTCCACGAACAGTGCTTCAAAAGAGTGTAGTTGCTAGAAACGGGGGTTTCCCTCTACAACCTTGTTTACTGTCTTGTACGTTCGTTAACAACTGCAATAAAGCCAAAGCATCGGCATCTGCCGGGTGAACCCTTTTTCTTCTGTTTTGGTTAATTTGTTTTCACCTTTGAGAACTTCGAGAACTGGAGGGCACACCGACCCAAGCATTGTCATAGACACGGAGAACATGTTTTAGAGACACTGTACAGAAGCCCCGTGATTGGCACCGTATACCTATAAGCACAAAGTGTATATACGCTCAGCGCTGTTGTACTGAATTTTGTGGTCGCGTGCGTTGTCAGGGTGACCAGACGGCCGCTATTGTCCAGAGTGTTGAGGAAGCACTGGCTTCAACTTGTGCAACTTTGACCTCGTCCACTGGGCAGTCTGTCGTCTTCCCACGGTCGGTGCTGGACACCCGGCGCTCGACCTCTTCGCCTTTGCTGGGTGGTGGCGCCCACGCGTCTTTGTTTGCGCGCGTGGGCGGGGCAGGGGAGCCTAATGAGGGCGCCGTTAATTCGCCCTTAACGAAGCCGCGGCGAGAGGCCGCGCGTGGCATTGATCGCCCAGGGGCGGCGTCCCCGTACGTCGGCTTGCGGGAGAACAACAATGGCTCGGTCGGCGCCTCCCGCTTGGCCCGAGATCCGGTCCGAGAGGCAATTAAAGCCGGCCGAATAGCCGACGCCTGGGCTCGTCGGCGGCTGCCCGGCGCGGTCCCGGATAATTGTGGCGTCGGCAATCACGCCGCCTCATTATGCGGCCCGCATCCCCGCAATTAGTCCAGGTGCACCCTTTGTTGATCGCGCGTCCTTTCGGCGCACGCACGGCGGCCCGACGATCAACCGCTTAGTACCCTTTTAATTGCGAGTAACTCGAGAGCCCAGGGCCGCCATGATCGACGCAGTCCGAATGGCGGCCCCGCCACGCTGTCTGCCTCCGGCGGAATCACTGTCCGCGTCACGCCCACAGCTCACGCGCTGCGGACGCCACGCGCCGATCGATGGCCAGCGCTGCGTGACTGGGCTCACGCCACTCTTTTCACTCCCTGGTCATGTCGAGCCGCCAACCAACACGACCACGGCGAGCCATTACAAGCTCCGCATCTGAATAATGCCACCACCTCCAACGATTTCGACATCCACAAGTGGTGCACGGCATGTCCGCGCCCTCGGCCTCTGAGCGCCCTTTCCTTCCGTGGTGGCGATCTTGAAAAATGTTTCTCGGGGGCTGCCGTCACACTCTATTACGGCGGAAACACATTTTGACGCTGCTCGGGCAAATCAATGATCCCGAGGCTGGATCGGCATACAGCAACACGCCCTTGACTTCAGTTCGAATCGACCATCATGTCAAGGTACTTAATTAGTTGCACTTTGTTGAACGTACCTCAAGGAGGCTTCATCAAGTACTCCAGTCTTTGTACCAAGTGCTCTTGGGTTTAAGTGCCTTGGTATTGAAATATGGGCACCATGATATCATGGCTCATACACCTTGTGGGTATACCTAAACTGGTGTATAGAAGGAGGGGCTGAAGTGACTTATTTAGAACGTCATGAATATTAATAGCATTTTTCCCCAAAAGGTTTATTTGGTTCGGACTTTCATCGAGTGAAAAATGAAAAGTTCAACTTGTCATGCCAGGGTTCATTTAATGTTTCAAATGTACGTCATGAGAACGCAGAAGAGTTTATAGTTTAATTCACGAAATTTCGTATAAGCTCATCTAGTGTTATGCCTGGGTAGAGACGTTTTCATCGTCACGCGAGGTCATATTTCTTATCCTTTCCAAGGTAAAAAAAACTCTTAGAACTATATAAAAGTCCAGCAGAGTTTGATGCCTATTTCTCTCGTGGCCTGCCGTGATAGATTTCGGGCTAATGCTGGTTTGCCGAAGAGCTCTGTTTGTGTTCAGAAGACTCTTGTACAACCCCCCCCCCCCATCAAACAAACAAACAAACAAACAAACAAACAAACAAACAAACAAACAAACAGACCAAGTTGTGGAGATAGCGTGTTTGCTCCTATGTATAGATGTAAGGGAATGCCTAAACTGAACGTCATCTTCTATCACTCGCGATCTATCTAGAGGAGCACACTGCAGTCGGCAAGCGTTTGCATTTGAGATAACAGCCTGTGCATGAGAACTGATCTCAGACAGTCGCTACATCAGCATTCAGGAACTGCTTGCAGAAAGACTACAGGTTAAGTTTCGCAATATATAAAATCTGCCGGCGGAGAAGTTAAATGTATCTGCGCGACGATTACGTTTGTCACGGGGACGTTTCGGTGATATTGTTTGGTTCGAACAATATACGCGGCAACTTGAAGATAACGGAGTGCCACATAAGGGCACATGGGGCGGTATACACTGAATTGATCTATCCGGATATCAAGTGCACTGCACTCCGAGAAAACGTTACGCGCTGTTTTTTTTTTTGCCATCACTAATAATATGCTCTCAATGCCATATAAATCGAAACATCTCACTACACCCATGGACACAGGCAGCTGAAAAAACAAACAAAACAAAACATAAAGGCAGAAGAGGGAGGGGCCGAGGAGAGTTGCAGTAAAAGGGAAGGAAAGGGCGCAAAAGGCGAGGCAACAAGTGGAAGGAGTGGTGTGTCTACCGCTGCAGTAAATAGCGAAGGTACGCAGAGAATATCCGTAGTTATTTGTATGTACTAGCAAAATGGGCTGCATCTAAACTGCTACTTGGGCTCCTTTATTAGACCTGAAGAGCGTGCAGTAAGATTAATACGTTTAGGTTATTTTAAATATGCAGTTTATAACACTGCAGTGGAATCAGACTTTGCCTATATACAGGATGCCATAGCTATCTTTAGCCATAGTTTTAAAATATGCTAACACACACAATGCGACGCGATCAAATCCATGTTGCTCACTGTTGCCTGGAGTGAGTTAGACTGTTGTTCATGTTTCAATTAATTGCATAACTAGGTCACTTTTATCAACTAACTTTTTAAGCAACGAAAATGGGGCAGCCATTCCAATGAGAAAGTTGTTCATCGGTTTGCAAAGCGTCTGGTTAGAGAGTTTAGAGCTTAATATCTGTTAATTTTTCGTGTTTTCTAAGTAACTGCAAATGTCCACGAAATTCAGACAATACCACGTGACAAGCCCGCTCGCGCGCCAGTGCGCGTGAAGATTTTAGTGCTCCCTAACGTTCCGCGTACGGACGACTGTAGTGTTCGCCCGATTGTGCTGTCTCGACAGGGCCGCAACGACGGCGGTGGCTGTGCGATGAACACGTTTCGCTATCGGCCACAAAAGCGATAACCACCGTGACTGCTTACCACTGTCATGAACCTGTGCGAAGGAAGCGTATCGCACGGACGCGGAAGTTATAGGGAGCACCAGAATCACGGCGCTACGCGCGCCAGTGGGTTTGTCACGTGGTATTTCGTTTTGTATTTCGCGGGCAATCATAGCAGAAAAACACTAATTATTGACATATATGAAGTTCCAAACTGTCTAATCGGATGTTTTGCAAAGCGATCTACAACTTTCTCATTGAAATTTTGGCCCATCTTCGTTCCTTCAGAAGTTAGTTAAGATAGTCTAATTAAACAATTGATCAGAACACAAAAAATAGTCTGATTCCTCCAGACAATGGTATGCAAAATGCACTTTGGTAGCGTCGTAATTGCGTGTGTCGTCATATTTTCAAACACTGGCTAAATATAGCTGGGGCACCCTGTATACTTATGCAACCTGATCTGCCCGGCCCGACGTGGACGTTTGTAGGTAACGCTTGCGATTTCGTCGTAGCGTTATTCTTAGGGGCCAATATTTTTGCCCCCATACTTTATTGTAGTTTTTGCTTACTTTAAGTATATTCAACTTAATGTAGTTGTGAAGACGGATCAGATGACTATTGGTTCCTTGAGGTCACTTGACGTCGCATATTGTACATCTCATTTTACTAATCTACTTTCTCCTTTTTTAATTGTTTAAATATTTGTTCACTTTTTTATTTCCTGCCTGTCTCGCAACTTCTCGCCACAGCGCGAGATCCCGTGTGAATCGAACTATTTCACGATATGGCGTCAGTCTACGGCGAGACCGCGTTCCATAAAATTGATATATTCTCCCGGCAGGACACGTCATCCAGCGCCGAAGAGAAAGAAAGAAAACTGGCGGAAAGGGAGGGCGGGGAGGACGGGAAACAGCTTTTTTTCTTTCTTCTACGCACTCGTTTGCGTCCTCTTGCTTCTTCATTTTCTTTTACACCCCCTCTCCTATCCTGTGCACCATCCATGTTTGATTTTTTCTTTCGTTCCTTTTCTTTCCGTTCCGTTCTGTTCTTTTGTTCCACGCCGCACCCAACATGAAGTGGGGAGAGATTGGAGAGAGGAAGCCCTATTTCTGGGGGAAAAATGGCGTATGAAACAGTCGGGGGTGGCGCCTGCGTGTGGTGGGCTTTGGCAAAGCCTGGCTACTACTCGCGTAACGCGTTCCACTGCGCGCGTTTCCTGTCGGATCACTCATAGTCGTAGATATGTAGATGTCTTCCCCAGAGCAGAGCGATGGCCTCCTGTGCACTTTAATGTCCTACGAGGTACAGGAAGCGATTACGGGCATTATGACTACTTCTTTATTTTTTTTACTTCTGTATAACGTCACTTGCTCTTTTTGACTTTAACGGCCCTAGAATGGGCTGTTTGAAGCTAGCCAGCTCTGACGACAGGCATCTGCGTGGGGCACGGATATTTATGCTTGATATCTTGGAGTCAGCAAAGGGTTTCTTGCCCATTTCTCGTTTCTAGGCTGTTTGCACTCTGCCACCGTATACTTATAGAGAATATAATGGAAGGAGGCAATAACCAGGGCCCTCATCTTCATAAATAACGCTGAGGCTATATTAATTTTGGTCGTTTTATTATTTTCTCTGTCGAAAGGGGGTCGGGACCTGAGAGACACGCAAAAAAGCTTTTTTTTTTTTTTAAATAAATGAAAGCAGTGTTCCGGTAAATCAAGCCTCCGGCACACCTATCTGAAAACGGTATCAATGGTTTGGATGGAACACTCGCTTACAACTAGGTTAAATTTGCACGAACTGCGGCAGTTGATTCGGGTCGTACTGATCACGGTGATTATCATTTTAGCTTCCAGCTGCCGTTTCATAAAAAGGCAGTACGCACCCTGGGACGCTCACAAGACACGCACTTTCAAGGTCACTAAACAGTGATACAGAGTCTGCAAGTCACACATACAAACACAGATAACGAGAATATTTCTGCGATTATCATACACCATGAGCAGCACACTTGGGGCGACCACAGCACGTGCACAGTATATAGACACTTGCAGCCACCTTCGTCGACCGCTTGCTCGTGAAGTAATAGGCAGATTTAGAACAGGGTATACGCAAAGATAGTGTTTGTTGCGTACGTATGGCATTCCCGTCACTTACCCCGTATTCTAGAACGTCCCTTCACTCAACGCTTCACCTTCACTTGAGAAGGCCGATGGGAGCGCCGCCTCTAGGCACGGCAAGTCACTGCATATCAGCTGTAGTCTGCTGAGATTCTTGACTTGCGCAGCGTTATTTTCAGAGGAGCGGTGGTGCAGTGCTCAACTATGTCAAGTGAAGGGTGAAAGTTGAGTCTAGGAGCGTTTTTGAATACGGGGGTCAGTGTGGGAAACCAGGAGGATAGCATGCGGTGTATACGCAATGGCGATAAACGCAAAGCTTTGCGTACGCTATTTTAAAACTGCTTGGTAACGCTAAATGCCTCCCAAAACAACAATAATATTATTGGTCACCGCGATCAGCAAAACAGTGTCGTCGACGCCTGCAGCGCACTGTCGTGCATGACGTTACCTCTTAGAGGCTACCTGACTCACAAAAGTCTGCAAGATCACAAAAAAAAAAAAACCTTGTCATACGCGCGTGCAGCCTCACACACAAACGTACACACCAAGAGAGAGGGACGGAAATCTACGCTGCTCTCTGCAACAAACATAGGTGTGGTAGTTACTCCGGCCGTCACAGGACACCGCTTGGTTTTTTTTTGTAACTCAGGTTAAGGCTGAGAGCAAATATATATACATATATATATATATATATATATATATATATATTTGCGTAACGCAGTAGCACTGTAGGTATGTATACCTTGGGAAAAAAAAGACGGATTAAAATTTACGCTTGCAAACGCGGTGATGGTCAGCTCTTCGTTCATATATATACAGGTACTATTTTTCTCTTGATTTTTTTTTTCTGCAGTAGCGGTTGTCCAGTATAGGCGTTCATTCTTCTTCCAAGCGCTCTATCCCGAACCCACCTCGGACCATAAATAACGGCCAACGCGGTGACGTTTTGGGGAGGCGCTGATCCTCCCAGGTAACAACACCACGCAGCCCGCATGAAAGGTGCGCTGTACAGGGAGGCTCGCTTGCAACGCGCCAACTATGGGCGTCAGGGGGTGGAGCGAAGTGGATCGCACCGCTCGCTTCCGACACCACCAGGGGCAGTTGCGCGCCTGCTTGCTTAAGGGACAGACTTGAGTGCACGGGCACTGTTTTAAATTCTGTACGCGATTCACTTGATTTCCCAGCAATAGTCGACACTAGCATGACTTTGTTAATTACATCTGCTCACCGACAGAACTCCTTAAAGGGTACCGACTCCAATATTCGAAGTGGAGTTCCCTCTATACCCTACAAATCTACTGTTACACAGAGACGTGATTCTGAGCAAGCTTGAGGTTCAGTATACGCTTATAAGATATTTTTTATCTTATAAATTAATTTTTCTATGGCGCACCTACTGACATCGAGACTAGCGTACAGTCCCGCTACATTACTAATTACTTCAATCACCAGCCTGGCTAGTTGCGATGACGCCAGGAACCAAAACATCCGAAATCGCTGCTTGTGCTTCACTAAAAATATTCAGCATAGCCTCTTGTGTGCGTCACCAACGAAGCAGAGTGGTGGTGGAAACGTCAAGATATCGTGCACGACCACGTGACTATAAGCGCCGTATTGTGACGTCATGACAGAGTAGGAACAGAAGCTAGTGTTTTATAAAAAAAAAAACATACTGTAACTACTTTTTCAGGGTGTACTCACGCTTAGCAGTACATACACTTTCTAGACTCTCAAGGGCAAGGCATTTCATTTGACGAAAAAAAAAAAAACACTTGTGTCAGTATGCCTCTGAGACTTTTTTTTTTCTTTTCAGTTCTATCTTGTGGCCTACATCCGTTGTCTTCTCTTCAGGCAATCAAGGCTTGCTTATGTCATATTTCGAGGTACTATGCTTAGAAAGGAATGAATAGGGATCCCTGGGGTAGAAGTCACTATTATTTTTTCGTCTGTGATGGTTTGTCGCGGCATGTCAAGGCTGTCCTTACGTGCCCTGAAGCCTGGTCGCTAACTTTCCCCGCATTCAAGGCGGCCGTATTCCTCCGACACTGTCGCAGCCTAACCTGATAAGCGGCTGTCGTTCTCAAAGTGCAAACACTGCTTGAGACAATTGAGTAACAATAACTCGAGAGCAAAGAAGTCTCTTTTATCAGCCCCATCTTGGCCGTGTAACGTGAGCACGTCGGCGCTTTAAGGTAGGAAGTTTTTTTTTTTTCTCTCGGCGTCCGTTCCCGAAGAGCTGTTCCATTCGTTTTTTTTTTTTTGTTTTGCGTGGACACCTCGGTTTGTGTAGCGACAGCCGGACCATGGCGCACGCGGAGGGTAATCTGGGTGATCTGACGGAATGCCATTGGCGCTACATTCCGTCGGCACACCTGCCTCGGCTGGCAGATTTGTGCCCCGGCGCAGGCCCGGCGTTGTTATCAGGGGAGCCCCGCGACAGCGAGCAGCGACAGGAGCGACGACGCCGGAGGGCCCCCGTTCGATCCGTCTTTTGTTTCTGCGGGGAGGCGAGTCCGAGGCGCGGAACACCGCCGAGGCATCACTCATCCGGCCGGCGGACACGCGCGGCCCTCCGGGGCCGATGGAATGCCGTGTTTGACAAGTAACTAATGGGAGGAGGGCAGGCCAAGTTTGTCCTTTGCCAAGCAAAAAGCGCCAAGCGCGCCGGGAGAGCAGGAGTGTTCGTCAGCACGGCGGTGGTATATTTGTACGCAGCTCGTTCGAAAACGCGGACGAGAGGAGGGTGGGGGCCGTGCGGAGGGGTGGTCCATAAATCTCGCCGGTCCGAGAGCGCGACAAGAGTTCAGCGATCGAGGGCCACCTTGTCTCTCCCAGAGCCGGCCGGGGTCAGCCGCAGCCGGTCGCCGAGGTCAGGGCCGTATCGCCTGCCACGGGACGACCTGCCATGCCAATTAACAACCCGCTGAGGTGGCCGCCGCGGCCAGCAGGAATTCTGGCACTCGCCCTAGGTGTGCCCCACCGAGGAGCGTTCGAATCACGTTGGCTCTCATGACCTGCCCGGCAATGGATTGGTACGCATGGTCGTAATTGCGGAAAACGCCCGCCACTGATCGATTTTCAACCCAGCATGGGCACCCGCGTCCTCTTAATTCGGGGCCCGTGCGATACCAGTCGGGCCCACCGGTGTCGTGTGTCTTCTCAAGCGAGTCCTTCGTCTGGTGCCATCGGCCGCTCGTTCGCGCGAGATGTGCCTCTCGTTTTCGGAAGCCCAATTTATTCGGCCGTTGCAAGCAGTTGACGTAACAGCCGCGCAACTGTATACCGAACCTGCGTCTTACTTGCACAGCTCACAAACGTTTGTTGGTATGGGCAGATATAGGAAGGCAAGGCCAGGCGGGCTGTGTCTGACGCCGGACTGTTTGTTTCGCCAAGCAACAGCTGGCTTCGTATCAGTTAAACTGCAGATAAGGCCATGGAAAACAAACTAAACGGGTGTCTTGACCTTGAACATCACACCACTCTTATGAGACACCACACTCGCGAGTCTCACCCCCCCCCCCCCCCCCTTTTAATCGCTTAGTGCTTTTAGGAGACTATCTAAACGTGTATCAGCGAATCCATAGACATCAGCATTGTAAATCAGCATAAGCTAGAAGCAGGACAATCCACGGCACTGTAGCTATTCAAACAAATACTGCGGCCAATTATTCTTGTTTGTCGTGGCCGGTTGACCGTGACAAAAAGCTCCTGGGGCAGAGGAATACATAACGTTAAATAAAGAAAGACACACTTTCATCCGTCATCGTTTGCGGGCGTCTCCCAACGCAGAAACCGTGCGATGTTCATCCGAGCCAACTAAAGAGACGTCAGCGGCTGCAGCACGGCTGCGTGCATGCTCTGAATACTAGTTCTCATTTCCTGGAAGACCAGGTGAGGGTGTCGGGTGCTTCAAGTGGGTCGTTGGCCGCATTCAACCACACTTCTTCGTCCTGAACTTCTCAAGTGATCGCCGAAGACAAAAGAAGCCCGATAATGGAGCTCACGCTTCCGTGGTGGCGGGCAGAGAAGGTGGCCTCGATGACGGAAGAGCTGCGCCTCTTTTACTGCTGCGCGACGGTGCACGGCCTTTCACTCCTTCCTCGCGTTTCTGTCTTCTTCTTTTTTTTCTTTCTCTCTTCGTTTTATGTACTCGTCCTTTTTAACTTATATTTTAAAGGTGCTTAACGATCTCAATTAACAAGTCAATGAAGTTTGGACGCCATTTACGAAGAGCAAATCTCCCGGCATGGCGATCTAATTTGCAGAAATTAATGATTTTTCTCGCGCATCTCGGGCCACCATGCAGGTTTGGAAACGTGCGTTATATTAATGAAGGGAAAAAAAGTATTTTTTCGTGTGTTCACTTTTTTTCCTTTTTTTTTCTTCGAACTTAGTACGCGCACTTGTTATAGGGGTTTTAATTGCTCCCATCCTCGAGCATCAAAAACGGAAGGGTTATAGGTACTTCATAAGGGTGGAATAATTAGTTTTTTTTTTCTGCCACTGGGCCGTTGCCTTGTAGAAGCTTCTCAGTGCTTAAAAAAAGACTATAGAAGGTCTTGGCACCACATGTTTCTTTCAGTGATAGCGCAGGAGGATTTCACTATGTGTAAAGTTCTAATCATACATGGTCGTCCAAAGCTTTATTTCCCAGTGGATGCGCGATAGCAATCACTCATGAGTTGTTCGGATTTCAGGTGTATCCGTACTTTCAGCGTGAATGTCTTTCCTCCGTCTCTTAAACAATAGAAAAGAAAGAAAGAAAGAAAGAAAGAAAGGAAGGAAGGAAGGAAGGAAGGAAGGAAGGAAGGAAGGAAGGAAGGAAGGAAGGAAGGGGTTCCGAGTGTTACTATAAGGCTCTTAAGTTTCTAGTCTTAATTACAACTTGAATTTTGATTAATTAATGTTTCATTAAAAATGTTCTTTTTACTTGGTGTGAGTGTGCCCTGAAAATGAAAACATTCGTGAATCGGTACATGACATTCGTTTTATTTTTGCGCCACACGTAGCACGCAATTCATTCTTGGATTGCGTGCTACACACACTCAGCGTTTTATTTGTTGGGAGTGTAATTAACAGTAACAGAAGCACACCAGCGGGTATATTCCTCCAAACGGTCAAGTGTGGTATAGAAGAACAAGTGTAAAATTCGTGTTGAGTTAACTTTATTTTTCTCTCTGAATGAACAGGATAATGAAGAACGCCGTAAAGGGTTCGTGGACTTAGTTCACTGTATAAATTCATGCTGAGTGAGGCAACATTCTGTGTATTGAAGTGCATCGAAACCTCAGGAGAGACGCGTTGTAGTCGCTCTATTACCCCCATCCCCCTCATTCTCCTTCCCTTTGAACCATTGCTGAGGTGTTGCACTTAGCTGCATACAGTTGCGGGGTTCACTTTTCTTTTCCAATTTTAAGACCCCCCCCCCCCCCCCCCTTTTGGAGTGCCTTGTCGGCACCCGCAAATCGAACGCTCAAACGCCTACACAGCAGCGGTGCGCCATACGGACAGTTTGACTGACGCGTTCTCAGAATCGAAGAATGTGCAACAACTCTCCAGGAAAACTTAGTGGTCTCCTATTGTCTCTCGAGTATAGGTGTTTACTACCACGCCGCTGTGATTGCCTCCTAGAGCGTCCATTCGAAGATATTGATCAAATGTGGAAGAGTCCTCTGGAAGGGCAACAGGTGGGAAAGTGAACATGCCATATCTCCAAGCAAACTTGAAAGGGAAATGAAAATCAAACAAACATATCCAAGCCCTTATTCATTATACATCCTGCTGATGTGACCTTGCGCCTTAGCGCAGACGCGCGACTTTACGCGGCGCCCCTCTCAAACTTGATGAGGGAAGCAGCACAACACGGAAACCGCTATGTGTTATTCCGATAACAGGGTCGGGCAGTCGTCGCTCGCCTGGGCGCGGGTGACGTACGCGGCGCAGCTGCGCTGGCGAGCGGCACCACGTGGCGGGAAGTCCGTCGCCGGTCCGCGGCCAGCCGTCAGTACGCCTGAATTTAAATAACTACTTAGCTTACAGATAATTACAAACTCGGCAGAGGCATGCGCGGGAAGAATGCCGGAGCGGGCTGGCTGCCAGAACTGCAGACGTCTTGCTTCGAGCTAGATGCCTTCGCGTGATGGATTAAGACGCATCACTGGGCCACTGGAGATTGTTCGGCGAGAGATATATCTGGGCGCGCGTATAATGCGGAGCGCGCTTACCGCGACGCCTCTATGCCGACGACGGGTCGACCTTCGCGCCCGCCGGATACGTTGCGGGGCGTTGAAAGCGACGGGATGCCTTCATTTCGAGACGGCGGCCGCCGTGGCGCAATTAGCCGGGGTCGGCTAATTTACATGGTAACGAATCTGGTCCGATCCCGTATCCGCTTTCCGCCGTCCACTCGGTGCCTCTGTCACTGTGTGTCCGCGCGCGCGCGCCCGCCGCTAAACAGGATGCTTCATTAGTTAAACCCGCTCGGCGCGGGGTAATTGATCCTTGGCACCGAAGGTGAGGCCCGTGTATATGCGCGCCCGACTGCGTCGCCTCGCGGGTCGCCAGTTCCATTTTCAGGACCTCGCGCGTTCGAGGGTCGCACACCGACGTGTCGCCTGGTGGTGTGCGCCTGACGCGGCGGGAGGCGTTCCTCTCGGGAGGAAAGCGCGCTTCATTTTGGGCGTCGGCTGATTCGAAGACAAAAGCGAGTGCGGGCTAAATCGAGAGATGCCTCCGCCACGGGCGTCTCGCGACCGATGAGAATAAAACAGAAAGGGAATCCTGGAATGGAAAGAAGTAAACACGGACGTCGGCGGCGAAATAATCGCGGCCGGGCCAGCAAAAGGCAAAGCAACCAGCGACATTCCCGACGATCGGCATCGTTAAAGCAAATGCTTCGTTCACGACTTTCCAAGATTGCCACCGACCGTTCCATCATTTCGAGCTCATTACGCTCTATACGAAAGCGAAGAGCGCCGAAGAAAATCCCTTGTCTCCGCCTTTTGTCCGTCCTCAGAGGACCGGTTTCAGACTTCACGGGATCCGCTGCCGGACGTTCCCTCCCTCTCGCCCTTTCTCGCCGCGCGATGCCTTTTGAGCGGGCACTTTTTGCTGATTTAGTGCGCCGCCGTCTTCGCGTTTGTTTGATGTAGGCGCTGCTTTCTTAATTCGGTCGGCCTCGTTGCTTATTTTACCTTTAAGCCATTACTGCCACTCTCTGCCCTGACAGAGTACATTCTGGAGAGATCTGTCTGCGGTTTGTGTATCACTGGGACCTTGATGCACCGCCGAATGAGTTTCTTTGCGTACACAGCAGGATGAAAGCACGGCTCTACTTTTCGTTGCATGTCTCAATGTTCGCTGCGGACGAATTAGTTACGTGGTCGATTTTGTGCTTACCGAGTCATTTCTTCTAGGGGAAGGGATGGAATTGAAAAAAAAAAAAAACTGTGAACACGCTAACCTAACTTTCAACGATTCCTTAATTGGTGGAAACTCTGTCGAATGAGAGAACGTGGCTAGCTAGTTGAATGCTTAGCTGAGACATAATACGACAAACCGGCTTAGTGTAGCGCTTACATGCGCTCGTCCTGTGTCTCGCGTATCACCCTACCACACTTTCCCCCATGTCTCCAATTTGACGAATGAGCGTGAAATAACGGCACTTTTCTCAGTGTGACGGTCGTAGGAGTCACAGAGGAACCCCACAAGAGGGAAGAAAATTATGATATTGCAGGCCATTAACACATTTCGTTCGCACATCATTTATAACTAAAATACCATGGCCGGCCCGGCAGTAAGCGACGCCTGCAAGTATTGGCACACGATGCTTGTTAGTGAGCGAGAAGCGGGGTGTTCCTTCATGTTCTTCTAGGGCTTGCCGCCGCGTCCCGCTTTATACCAATAGGAATGGTTTATATATAAAAAAAGAAGGAATGTCGGGGCATAACTTACCAAGATGACGACAGCGCTCATATATGCCGCGCTCAATCTGCATAACAACGCCGCCACAGAGCGCTCACTATCCAAATCATGCGGAGGTCGAGAAGCGTACCGATATTGGACGAGAAACCCGTAGAAGGAGAGGAGATCGATCTCGGCTAATTTTTATTACTACCTGGGCCAATATTATCCGTTCTGTGATCGTTCGCTTCGAAGGCGAACTTGCGGCCGCGTCGTAGGGGTCTTGCACAATAATAATGACAACGCAATGGGCCAAGTTCCTTTTCTTGCTTCTAATTTTTCTATGCTTGCTTCTGTTTTCGCCCGTCTTAATAGCTTACTCATAAGGCCGTAGGAATCATGTCTAATGGTTCAATGCGTGCGTAATTGATTCTTCAACCACAGCCAGTCTTCACTTAAGGAAAGCTTTAATGGACCAGCGTCTCTGCTTTAAGCCATTATCTCTTCGTCAGATAGGCCAGCAAAGATCGAAAGTATAGGCAAGGAACAGCTTATGAGGTCTAATGTTGATGTGCGATTATTTTCGAACTGGAAATAGGAGGAAAGCAAAATGGCTTCTTTTCTGCGCCATTTACCCAGTTTATCGAACTGCTGTCATTTAAGCTTGTCTCACTCATGGACAATATTTACACAGACATACCGATAATCATCAAGATAAAAAAAAAACTTTAATAGTACTGAGCACACGAGATGCCACACGAGGCTTTCACGTAAAAAGGGTAACGAAGTAATTTATTTGTGCCTAAAATGAACATTTTCTCAGCATGATTTCCTCGATATGTAACTTTTATGTCCTTTCGTCACGTTTCACATTTTGTCATGCGGCTCAGAAGGTTGAGTCACGAACTGTTAGTAAAAGTGAATATGGTCGTGGGGCATGACGTTTTCAGAGATGTATTGAGATCACGATAGAAGCTGTAGTAAATACTTGCAGTATAATGTACTTACCTGAGCTTATCGTCACCACGAACATATATAACTACGAACTAAATGTATGACACGATAGTTTCTGAGCCATCAAGACTGGTATTTTGTTAAACCAAACCTTTGAGCGGTGTCGTACAACTTTTACTTTAAACATCTCACTTTATGTGAAACAAACAAACAATAAAATCGCAAGCAGACTGCAATACGCGTCAGTCAATGCAAATTTCACAATGTTGTTCGCTCTAACAAAGCCGTCTTCACACTATTCAATTGCCAACAGACAACAAGAAGTATGTTAAGCGATAAAATTTGCCAAGTGGGTGCATCGATCGATTGTTGAACAGCGATTTGCATTTATTACCTTTTGACAAGAAAGGCAAAACAGTAGGTCTGAAAATTCAACTGCAGAAAACTAATGTTCAACTGTCTCGGAATACAGCGGCGCTTTACGATAGGTAGCGAGAGTCAGTCAGCGGTAAAAGAACATGTTTACTTAGGGTATTTGGTGATGCAGTGCAAACCGAAGGGACCAGAAAAACAAGAATGGGGTAGAGCGCATTTGACAGGCATTCTCCAACCATGAACGGCAGTTTTTACTAATATCACTCAAGAAAAAGGTATAATAACAGCTGCATCTTACTTACTTACCCTCTTACTTACTTACCTGTTACTTACACCTGTTAAACCTGTTACTTACACCTGTTACACCTGTTACTTACACCTTTTACTTACTTACGTAACAGAAACCCGGGGGCTTACGAACTTAAACTGAGGACTGACGCAGCGAGCCACAGAAACGAATATGGTAGTTGTAACCAAGACGAGAACAAATTGGGTGGGGCCCAAACGGGTGTTCACAACAGGTTAGGCAAAATTAAGAAAAATAATTATACATGAACAAGTGGTGTAGCGCGTAGGGAAGATGATTTATTGATTGATTTGGGGGGTTTAACGTTCCAAAACCACCCTATGAATATGAGAGACGCAGGGAAGATGACCTCTGGTCATTAAGGGTAACAGACTTGATTCCAAGAGAAGGCAGCCGGGTGAAGGGAGACGGAAAGTTTGGTGGGTGCATGCGATAAAGAAGTTTGCGGGTATAACGCAGCAGCGACAGGACCAGCTTGACCGGAGGGACATGGAACAGGCCTTTGCAAGGTCGCGGTGAGGCTGAGCTGCTGCGGCTGCTAATGATGATGACATCTTGTCTGCTCGAGCTTTTTTACTCAACCTGTCCGCCGTAATACTACCTTGTAACTCGTTTTACGAAAGGGCCAGCGTCTCAGTAACATTTATTGAACGAACACGCACCATAAAGTGTAGGTTGGTGCTATAGGAGCCGAAATGCGCAAGCGCACGTGTGCATTCGACCACACGGCGAGACGCAGAATTCACCCGACCGGGCACACTCTCGACGACATTCCGGTAACGAGCCGGTTAAAGTCTTATCAGTCGCTTATTTTCGCTGGCACTCGCAGCGCAGCGTGTCGCCACCGTTTCTCCCATCCAGGCAGCACGGGCACCAGAGCACGCCGACGGGCGGGTGGCATGCATAAGTATTTCTGTCGTTGTCACGAGAAGTGGCAGCGGGCGCTCGACAACTGTGCTTTGAAAGTGCGTGAAGTTTCTTCGCAGCGTTCACCGATCTGCATCAATTTTCGTTCCGACTGACCGCTGCAGACCGACGGGTGCTTTAGTTATTCGACTGGTTTCATTTGAGCGTTGATGGAAGGCCGAAAGAAGAGGAGCAAGAATGAGCGCCGTGCATCGGCCTGCCGTCGCAGCATGGCATTTGTTTGCGCGAACCAAGAAGCCCCGTTCTTGTCGTTTTCTTTAAATCAATGTGCTACCCGGTGTGTCACCTCGGAATTGTAGGAGGCGAGAGGGACAGAGGGAGTGGTGTGCGACAGACGGCGCAAACGACAGTGGCGGTCCTCGCAGCGCGCTGCATGCCACGAAAGTAATGATGATAATAATAAAAATAGTGGCAGGAAAAAGAAGGAAAGGAAAGAAATGAAACGGCGAGGCGGCGGTGTGGGGGTTCGCAAGGATGAAACCACCGGCACATTTGTCATGTTCGTGTGACTGTCATATCAGAGAAGGGAGCCTAGCAGACAGGACAGCGGGACGCAAAGCAGCCGGGGCACTTCGCTCGCTTAGGCGGGGAGTTGGACGCACGACGTTTTGTCGTTCGGCTGGGGCGCATGATCTTCTCAGTCCAGTCCCACCAGCGAGTAAGGCCTCTCTCACCTGGGAGGCCCGCGTCAAGTGTTTGACACGTTCAGCCCGACCGACGTTGTTGTGGCCAGACAGTCGCATTCGAACGCGATCGGTTTCTCCCTTTTAGGTTGCGTGCGATCTCACGCCAGAGCTCCTTGACTGCTGAGAGGCAGGGGGAAGGGGGTTTGCGCGGTATACAGCTTACGCGGTGTCACCGACGCCGGCCATCACCAGGGTGGAGATTCGCTAGTAGATGCGGCCGTTACACATAGCTGCCTGACATGCTTGCTTGTGCATCGCTACGCTCCCCGCATTTCGCTAGCTTTAGATCCCCGTAACGTGCCGTCTTCGAGGACTGTCCTCTCCGCCATCCAAACTTCGAAGATATATTTCTTTTTTCTCTCATACCAACGTTATTGTTCAGTTCCGAGACTGCCGCATAGTGGATGCTCATCACAGAATAACTGCAGGCAGGTATGGGCTTTGATAGTGCTTGAATGGGGGCGTTGGCCTCAATAATATTTTTCTTGAGTTTACTGCGAAATTCGTGAAGATCTTGCTAACAACGAATAAAAATTGGCACATCCCACGTACAGTGGGAATCGATGACATGCGAAGCACGAATGAGGAAGGTTCATATGTCACTTTAAAATCAACACAACATTACGAGGCGGACGCAAATTATGCCGTACACGACTTCCATGTCATTATTATCATGTTTCCGCCTGGCATTTGTGTTCATCGTCCTTTCACGTCAAGTAATACCAAATTTGGTATATGTGAAGCTAGAGCGAAACGCCCGTGAGCGTGCTATGAGTGTAGCATGTAGTCATGTTTTACAGGACACGCATGACATGATTATCATGTTTGGACGTTTCATTTACCTTCGTCGCCTATTCACGTCAGGTGATACCATATTTAGTATATGTGAAGTTAGCGAAACAGCCCCGGGCACGCTATGAGCGTAGCATGTAGTCATGTTTTAGATGACACGCATGTCATAATTATCATATTTGGACGTGTCATTTACCTTCGTCATTGGCTCCGTGCCGTAATACCAATTTTGCTATATGTGAAGCAAGCGAAACGGCCTCGAGCGCATTGTGAGCGTGGCATGTAGTCATGTTTTTACATGACGCGCATCTCATGATTATCATGTTTGCACCAGTCGTACCTTCGGCGTACTTCGTCCTCCATTCACGTCCCGTAATACCAAATTTTTTAGATGTGAAGTTAGCGAAACGACCGCGAGCACACCATGAGCATGGCGTGTAGTCATGACATACATTTCATGCATGTCATGGTTTCCACGTTCGAGTGTGTAAAGTTATGTTCGCCATGCAGTCATGTCATACCATATCAGTTTCGCAATAACGTCATGTGAACGAAACCTCCGAAAGAGCAGCAAAACTGTAAAATGTAAATCATGACAATAATGACATATATGTCATGATTTCATGTTATGACTAGTCAGTTATGCTCGTCATACAGTCATCTTATGCTATACCAATTTTGGTATTGATACCATTATGTAAACGGCCAGGAGAGCTAAAGGTCGTAGGCGGCTAGATAGATAGATAGATACGACAAAAGTCGTCGAAGTTCGCTAAGAAATCCTTTGCATATAAAAATGCACTGCCACTTTCATTTGTCACGGTGCTCGAATGACGCATGTTGACCCCTGGTTTCTTTGCAGCGGCGGCCAACAGCGCGCCCTTCTACGATGCGGCAGGCGGCATGTACGGAGGCACGCCGCTGTCGCTGTTGGCGCTGCCGGCGTCGTGCGTGCCGGACGTGAGCGCCAAGGCGGCCCTGCCGGCGGCCGCCGTGGCGCGTGTGTCTCCGGAGCCCGGACCGGGGTCCCGCGACGAGCTGCGGCGGCTCGTGTCCGAGCCGGACCTGCTGCTCGCCTCCGAGGTGGACGTGGACGTGGGATTCGTCTGCAAGAAGTGCCAGCTCGTGTTCCCTGCCGAACCGCTGGTGGTGGCGCACCAGCGCGCCGCGTGCTTCGCGGCCGGCAAGCCGCCCAACGTGGGCGCTGACTTCAAGCCTTTTCTCAGACTGGTACAGCGCGCGTGGGAGTGCCGCCGCTGCCGCGACCGGCTCCACACCGCGCGCGAGTTCAAGTTCCACTGCGACAGTGAGCGCCACTGCGGCAAGAGCCCCAACAAGGCGCCCGAGGCCGGCAACAACTAGCAACGCGCCACCCGACCGCCGCCGGCCCGCCGGACGACGACGCCGTGCGAAGCGCACGGGTCTGCTGGTGTCGCTGCAAGTGGCGCCAACACGTAGAGCTGGCGCGCCGAGTCCCTTCGTCTGTTTCCCTCTACAAAGTAATGGGCTAGTCGCTCTAGGTGTGACTCCCTCGTCCCTTCTTGTGTTCGTTCATGGAAGAGGCTGCCACGTAGAACGAGCGTGTATCCCGCACTTGTACAAAACGCGTATCCAGTGGAAAGACGACTTCCTGGCTCGAAACGGGTAACGTCGTTATCTTCCTTGCCTTTCTGTTGTGAAATTGCTTTCCGAGTGTTCTGTTCGTGGCGATATTTTGCGAAAGGAAAACAGAGCGTCACTTTGTTCCCCAGTGCACTGCTTTGAGAGATATCGCTGTCAAAATTAGCCTTTGAAAAACCAAAGTGTGGCACACGTGCGAGTGAATGTTTCATTTTTTTTTCTATGTGCAAACACGTGTGATGGTGTCTCGCAGGGAACTTCATTGTCCTTTTCTGCAGGCTATAGCGCCTGCGTGCGCCCTCTGGCGCGACCCACGGCAACAAACGAGAGGCTGCCTTCTCGCGCGATCTCGTTCGTGCGCATGCCAGTGTACGTTGATCGCGGAGCAACATTTGCCGACTACCTCCAAGTATCGTGTGTTCGTGCGTGCATGTCCGTGAGCCTGCCCTTGCTGTGTGTGTTGAGAAGCGACATCTGATTTGTTAGACCGAAGGCCGGCATGTGGAATCGCGAGATGTCCTGGTTCTTTTCTTGCTAACTTTCATCACCTCTGATGGCAACTTCATCTCTTTTCATTTCTTGCTGGTGTGTTTTGCCCCTCGAGGGCCTCCTCGCGTTTTTAGGTGTGTACAAAGCCACGGTGATATGTTGAATCAAGTGTTGGTTCGAAACTTTTGCAATAACTTTTTCGCGACAACTAGTTGCTAGATGCAGCTCGGCCTGCCCTGTTTGCGGGTCTGAGTCGTTAGCAGTCCCGCTCCTTGACGGTCCGGCGCACACACTGCGGACGGGTCGAGGGTGGCTGGACGATCGTACATGGTTCCTATCTATTGCGAAATGCACTGTTACGTGTGAGCAGCATTTCGAAAGGCGAAAGCAAAATCACTGGTCAAGAGGCACCGTTCCCCGCGCTGCTTACAAGCTCCGTTCCCTTTGTCAGTGTGGTTACAATCACAAGTTTAGGACAATAATGTCCAGCAGAAAATATTTTTTTTGTAAGAATTATTTAGTAGCGAAGGACAGTTGTAGGGTGAGGCTGTGTCAAAGTTCAATCCCAAATCCCACATTCGTTTTTCTTGTTTTTTTTTCGGAAGTCCCGAACGCACTTTTGCAATTTACAAAAAAAAAACAATGAATAAAAATTCCAGCGTTAGAAATTATTCGTTCATATTTTAGTTGAAAAAGGTTAGGGCAAGAATTACCTCGCTTAGGCGACACGACAGTTTTTTAATTGTAAACTCACTCGATTACTTGCTGACTGGACGATAGCCGGCAAGGCTGTCCGTGCTATGGCATTAGAAGCATTTGACCCTGGCAAAAGGAGCAGAACTTGTAAGCCCGGGAACCTCCCTTGAGGTCGGCAGACAAACAAGCAAAAGCAAAATATATAGTATATATAAATATATATACAAGCACATTAATTGTGCTGATGACAGTTCCTAACTCAAAACAAAATAAACATGCATACTGCGTTTTGTATGTCCACATATTGTGATTATGTTTGAAGCGAGCAGAGGTGTGATTCTCCTGTTGTTACCGAAAGGATGGACCTGTTTATACGTGCCGCGTTGCATCCAGGGACAAGCTAAAAAAAATATATACATACTCGTGGGTTCCCGGTTCTCGTATAGGCGAAGCAAAAGCGCGTTGAAATTCCAGCATTACAATGGCATCATAGCGACGACCGCCGTCTTTGCGTTCCCTCCCACGCCACTCGTGCGGCAAGGCCCGAGCAACAATCCCCGGCGTACGATCACGTGGCGCAGCGTTCTCCCCGCCTAGCCGGGCGAACTGCTCGCCGCGCGAAGCAGCGCATTGCAAATGCCCGACACTCACCGGCGCTTTCAGTTGCCGTGTTGCCAAGAGTGCCCATTCGCTTTTCTCAGTTGCGGGAAGGGGGGGTGCCCTAAATCTGTTCAGCTTGCTCGGACTGCAGCTGGCGACGTTGGCGTTTTGTTCCCTGTCCATCGAAGAAACAGTTGCGAGATATTGTGCTGTTATACATACACAAACACACACAAAGACACTTGAAAGTTCCTAGGTGGCCGTCGAAACCCCTTCCCCGAGTCGTCGCCGGCGCTTGCCAACGTTTTGTTCTTCCAAACTGAAACACACATGTCAAGAGACCTGTACATAACGTAGTCTTGCCGAATAATGTCTGGGTGATGTCTGAATGTGAGGTAGTCCGTGTGAACGCTACAGGAATGGTGACCGCCTGGCAAGCGGAAGGGGCTTTTGCTACGATACGGGACGAAATGCACCGAAAGAGTGACGCCAAAGAAGCTTTCGAAGTTAGGAAGCCTGGTTCCACATACTTCGCCGTGAACTTGATGGCACAGGTTCAGAATTTGATCCGTCACTGAGTTCGTCAAGGAAAATTGCCCACTTTTGGAACGCATTTCGGTGAGGAGCGGTTGACATTGGCTCTATTGATGCTAATTTCTTCTACCATGTCTTTCTTGCTACCAAAAATGTGCTTCTGGATGAACATTGTGCTAAATGATATACGTATGCAATTGCGCTGCACGCAAATATCACTGGCTCTTCAAGC
Organism: Rhipicephalus microplus; assembly: GCF_043290135.1. Taxonomy (NCBI): domain Eukaryota; kingdom Metazoa; phylum Arthropoda; class Arachnida; order Ixodida; family Ixodidae; genus Rhipicephalus; species Rhipicephalus microplus. The sequence continues at coordinate 91,179,344 of NC_134710.1, read as the reverse complement.
ACACTGAATGCTCTTCAAGCACACTGAATGTGTTATTAGTTTTTATATTTATGCCTCGTTATTTTTTACTGTCAGATGGCAGGACGATAACAGCTTCTCGTCTGTATGTATTGTGTAGGAATTCGTTCGATTACTCGGACAAAACAAGATGCTGGAAATGGAACCATTCTCATTGTGTACTCACAATGCATATCCACTCGTTTATGGTGACATGCCTCATAACTATGCAGTCAGCATATCGTGCGTTGGCCAAATAGGAAAGATACTTCATTCAGCTGTTTTTCCGTTCAAACGCATATTTGAAAAATTCACATGCAATACGTTTATTTTTCGCTCTCAGAACACGCCAATTAAGAAGTTTTGATTCGGCACAGGTGAATGGGGTTAATTACCGTTATGATCTGCCGTGTATTAAGCTCCGACTTAGAGCCTTTAGTGAAAGAGAAGAAAAAAAAAACCCCACCAAAACAATGTTTTTGATTGCTGAAGTACTAACGGTTAAAAACAAGCAAACGACGTGATGGCAAAGGTGAATCCCGATCAGTTAATTTGTCCTAAAATAATGAACATAGAATGATTGTCTCGCATGCTGTCACACTTTCTTACAGCGACCATAACTGGTACCACGGCCGCTGAATGAAAACAAGTGCGAGTATTTCACCGCAAATGAGAAAGTGACTGCGATGACACGACGTGAATATATTGGCGCAATTAAAATTTTCTTGCGGTATTTGTATCGTCGCAAAACTGAGCTCAGTGACAACTGGATTGTAGCCCTGATAAAGCTATAAATTAGTGTAAGACACGTAATCTGCATCACATGAAACCTTTATTTTGTTCGTGGTTGTGCGGGACGTAAGCTGTGCACTATCATTGGGCGCCCTGCGTGTATTACAGGCACTAGAATATGCGAGCAGGAGTGCCCCAGGACATACCACTCAGTATGCACATAAGGCACGAGCAGCTAGAAAAAAAAAGTTTTTATTGAGCAGATACGTTATCCGTTTTGTCGAAATGATTCGGCCCTTGTGATTAAACGCTTCTTTTTGTTTTTTTTACCGCTGTATAGATCTTTTCCATGCTCGGGAACAGCGGTCAGCGCCATCGACATACTGAATTGCTTGTAGCGGTGTCACAGCGTGCGAGCTCCGCCCAGTCCAAAGCTCGCCACAACCGTCTATGATCACGTGACAACAAGCACTGCAGCTGCAAAGCTGCCTCCGAGCACGGCGCGTCGGGGAGGAGCTTCCTGCTTGTGCTCCGCGACGCGCTGTGCTCGGAGGCAGCTCACGTGATCATAGACGCTGGTGGCGAGCTTCGGGCTGGGCGAAGTTCGCGCGCCGTGACGTTGCTACGAGCACCTCAGTATGTGGAGGGCGCTGAGCGCTGTTCACAAACATTAAAGAGGTTTATAGAAGAAACAAAACGAAAGCGAGGAGGAGAATTAAAATATTGCTCGCCTGCTGATAGATTTTCAGCGTTGTCTTTCGCTTGTCAGTTTTTTTTTGCGGCTGAGTTTGGTCCATTAGACTTCTTCGCAAGGAAAGCCGTTCAGCCTTATACGCTGGGTCGGAGTGTGTGTATCCAACAGGTGCAACATCGTCGTGATACGTACAACGTGGAGTATGTGCTTGTAATGCATGTTGTTGTTCATGAATGAGAGCCACTTAAAGGTGTTAAGGTTCCAGAAAAAAAAAACTATACAGTCCAAATACAACGTCTACCTCTTTGGTGTTTCATTTAGTCGAATAGAATATTTTTCGCTAGCAGGCAAGCAGGCTTTCCTATCGCACGCGAAATTCGCACGAAAAAGCGTGAAAAGGCATACCCCTTCATTCGCGAACAAATGCCAATTCTGTACTTATGTGGCACGATGTAAAAAAGCCTCGAGAAGGCACTTTACAGCCGCATCTAATCGTCGAAATTGGACTGCCTTTTGCCGTACTTGACCTGCGGCGCGCCTGTATAGCAAGAACGCTTCAGGGAAGTTTGCATTGATTGCTTAGCTGCCAAGTAGCTGGCCGTTTTATATTTCTTTGATACACCCTTACACAGCTAAGAAAACACGAAAGCGGCCTCGGTGCGCCCTTTTGCGCGCGTGTGAAGTACGGGTTCAGGCAGAAGCTTGCAAGCCGGCTAAAACCAAGAGCGACATTGAAGCTTGCAAACACGCACGCCACGCGGTCGACCAAATACCTCACAAACACGGGTCAGGAAAATGGACGCGGCGCCGTCGCACACCCTCATTCACACGTATACACTTCATGCAAACACCGCCATTAAGCAGCCACATTACGTGATTCTTGTAGGGGGTGTGTTCGAGAGAGACATTGTAGCTTTTTTTAACAAAGTAAGCCTGTGAAGAGACCAAGGATGCACGCCATGGTGTACATACGGCCGACACAATTTGCAGACGCGTGAACACGGAGGCAACTGGTTTGAACCAACTTATATACGTATTAATCCCGACTGTACGCATTGTTAGGTCAGGGTTCGCATCCGGTTTCTATCGACGCCACTACCGTCTCCCATCGTATGTCTTCATTTCTGTAGCACACTGTCGAGCTAGTTGCAACAGGTACAGTGTCTTCATATTAGGTTGCAAGTGTCCCTTATTTTCGGCGTGCGGGTCAACCAGTGCACAATTCAGTCTAAAAAAAAAAATAATAACAGCCACCTTGAAGCCGCATAGGTTTAGTTTCAGTACAGGCAACTGTCGGGTCTGCGGCTGCAACCTCCGCCCGTTCTGTGGGTTTATTAGCCCTGAACGCCAAGCAAGTTTATACTACCTCAAACCCAAGTAAAGAAATAGTATCTTGAAGTTCCTATGTGCATGTATATGCATCAAAACATGTATGTACATGTGTCGCGTATATATGTATACATACGTATATGTATATACAGAAGCGTATAGTATAAGGTGTAGGATGATGTCGACCTCAACACTTTCATTTTCTTTGAAGACAGCTTACGAGGCCTCAGTCTCTTGAGAACGGGAGGCGGAAAACACAGCGTACCATCACTTTTGCTTTCATCTTGACCATAGTTCAGAATTTATCTGTACGTTCAATAAAGCTGCACCTAGAGTGCAGCTCTGACGTTGAGTGTAATGTCAAAACGTCTGACCGAACCTCGGGTGCTTGAATTCTGCCCGTTGCCCACATGTTACGTTTTGCGTGGTGTTATGTCCCAACTTTTTTGTTTTATTTTTATTTTACATATACATATATCTCGATGATCACAGTGTTTGTTGTAAATAGTCCTGAAACTTTTTTTTGTGGTGAGCTGATTACACTATAGTGTGTCTAATATCGGAAGGAGAACCACAGCCATGCACCAACTAACTACAGTCAGCAGCTGATACTCGCTCTGCTGTGAGCCTGTGAATCAGAAAATAAAAAAAAAAATAAAATATGGGATGCGTTGTCTAACGTTTCCGCAAAAGTTCAAGGACTTCACAATTTCAGTCCCGGTCCTAATTGTTGATTTCTGTTGGGTATTCAAGTTGTTTGTTGTGTAATATATGCCCCACACTTACTCGGATGTTTCTAAGTTCATGATCGAATAGTGTTTGCCCTCTAAGGCATTTATATGCACTTTCATTGTTTTAGTTGTCACTTCAAAGCAAAGGTTCGATCTGTGTCAATTGATACTGAACACACTGTTCTGTTGCCTGCCACATATTCGGTGTCCCTCTTGTGTGATTCGAAACAACAATGTTGGCAAAGAAATACATTGGTCAAGCCCTGGTCCCATTTTATTCCTGGAAAGGTTTTCAATGGTTTTCTGGGATACGTAACCACTGCAGGTATATTTTTGGTATGTCACGTAGAAGACATAATAAAGACGACAACAATGTCAGTAATAACTACTGAGACGCTGAGGATGGTGAAAGGATTCTAGGTTTTTACATCACAGCTCATGTAGTTGGCTTGAAGTTCTGGAATAAACTGTCTTATGTGAGAAAAACTCTTGTGTTGTCGTTGTCTTTCCTGTGATTGTTGTATACTCTGTCAGTGAAATTTATTGGAACCAGCAAGTTTGTTTCGTCTACAAATAGTGATGGTACGGGAAGACAAACACACATGTGTAGAATGACTGTAGAAGCCAGGGAGAAGGGTACGGGATCACATCGTGTGCTTCCCTCCTCTCCCCTTCTTTGTAGCTCTTGTCGCAATTTTCAATAAATCGTCTCCACTGGCCTGGCCCAGTGTTCGGTGTAGATGGGGCAAATGTTGACTCTTGCTTAACTTTCGCAAGGATACACCGAATTAAGGACTTGTTATGGGTGATGATATCCGGGCACTGAAATGTGTTCACGTGAAAACATTTTCCACCAATCTAATAATTTTAAGGCGACACTCAAACAGCATTTTGGGCAATTATAGGTGTTATTACAAAAACCAGAGTAATGCTTCGCCCGTCGCTCTCGGTGCATGTAAGGCCGCTCCTGGCTTTCCAGGTTCTTGTTATTACGCGCAACCCAGATTGTATAAAAACTTTGGTGGCATTTAACTATTACGGAAGATTTGCAGCTGTGTGGAAGCATGATGTCCCAGCAATATCAGGTCGGGAGTAAGCGAATTTTACGGCGTGTTTTAGACTCGTTCAGCATGGAGATCACCAGTTTGAACGTAACTTCCATAACTATATAGTGTATACATGGCGCATCATATATTGCGAATGAAGAACCTTGAACAAAAGTGTCGAAACATAATCAGAATTGAATTATTCATTTAATGCACATTTCATTATGCTCGCAGAGCTGGTAGACTCATCTGAAACGAATTGTGAAGTAAATATGTTCAACTAACCAGTCATCGAAATATCAAAGCTTCTGCAAGCATGGCTTGCTACATTGTAAACAGCTTGACAACATGAAAGAAATTTCAGCAGAAACGTACTTGCTGCGCGGGGTATTCCTGCCGAGAAAAAGCAAGCCTGTCCTTTTGGAAGCGTTGATGCCCTTATTTCTGCATAGAATAACAATTAAAGACAACAAAAGTTGGAACTCTACTAGCCACCGTACCAACGACTCCTCTACACCTGACGACACGAGCCCATAATGCGTGGGAGAACTCTATACGTAGGAATGCATACACTCCGAGTATATAACTCGGTCGCCGACTGCTTCAAGTAGACTTCAAAATGGTGAGGTAACACACCATATGCATGCAGGAAAACGGCTGCCGTACCTCAAGACTAGAACAAGCGTTACCACAGTGTTCTTACTTCGTTCCTGTGCTTTGCCGGAAATATTTCTGTATATTTATGATAATTTCTATAATGTTCATTGATTTACTTTTTTTTGCATGTGTATAGAATACTTTTGTGAGGGTGTTATACTCGCGGACAACTTTTTCAGCAATGCAGTAAATGCTACAAAGGCAAATTGCGTGTATCTATACCGCCATTGATTGTAGTTCCTACAATTGTGTCCTTTTTTTAAACGAGGGATGTGAAAAATACTGTCTTAATTTTTTTTTTGCATGTAGCTCTGTAACACAGGACGCAGCTCACGCCAGTAATATATTCGTATTTGTTTTAATTTGTTGGTTGTCACTTGGCGTTGTTGAATGCGTCAGAAAGGCACGCCTTTTACGTGTACTTTAAACGCTAAGTGGCATCTGCGTCGATATGAAACACTCATCACGTTTCATATCGACGCAGATGACGTAGCACTACGCGAAGTATTCCGGCATGTCATGCGTTCAAGAGGTGAACGCATGTCATACCGAAGTAGTGTGGTATGTCATGAAGTAGTGTGGTACGTCACGTGTCAAATAGTGTCATGAAGTAGTGCGGTATGTCATGCGTTCACGAAGTAAACGCATGACATACCTACCTACATTGTGTAGTGGTACATGTGCAGAAGCTCCGCCCCGGCAGCTTTCCCTTCATTGGCAAGAAAAGTTGTCGGCGAGTATATAGTGCTCGTAACCGACTCCCATTGCATTGTTCCTTTCAGTCGGTTCTGGTCAGTTCAGGTACACGTTGACTGCATCTCCATGAACACCGATGTAAAATTGAAATCCTTGAACTAGAGAGCGTCCCACTTACTCTGTTTCCCTTTATTTCTGAATGTTATACACCAGGAAATAAAGAGCAAAACGAATATTTCAACAAACAAAAAATTTCGCTAGATCTGACGCCTTGCGAGAATCGGCTTCACGCGAAGAACTCAGTTTGTAGGCTGTCCATGAATGCTGTATATATACATATTGGCCTAGAGAAGAGCGTTACGAGGTGGATCGGCGTGTTTTGTAGCTGTAGTAGTTGTGCGACATTGCGAGCTTACCGGGCACGTCGGCTACGCTGACCCTGAAAGGGTAACTTGTGGTTTCACGTACCGTCAGAACACTTAAAGCACAGACTTCAGTATTATCGAAACGAAGTGCCCTTTACGTATATGAGTATCGTACGCAACTTTGGTTATCATTTTCATCTGTGGTGAAGCAAATATAACTTGCCGAATCACAGGAATACAGGTGTAACGATTTTTATTAGGCTGCTCTAAAGGCGCAGCCACCACTGGAATCGAAATTGAAGTTAACCCCACGTGACGACTGTATATCATTAGGAGTACATATGTCGTGTTTATCGCATTGTTATATAATATATAGCCAGCACTGCTACCACTGTCGACGTTGCACCGACGTTCATCCATGAGGTGCTTTTTTCAAAGGAGTTTTAAAACCTGGCGCGGCTCTCTTGTAGAATACCTGACTGCCACGCATAATTCTCATCTTCCATTCGTGCTCGGATCCTGATTTTTATTCTTTACAGTCGTCGGGTCAGCGCTGCGACGGTCACTGTTTCGTGACGCCCCCACGTTTCAGTTAAGAATGCACCTTCTCGTCGTTCCCGGGTGGATATAAACTGTCAATTACGTGTAACACATACCCGCATACCACGGTCCATGGAATATGCATATGTGCGCGCATTAGCGAGTGCATGTGTGTGGGGAGGGCGGACAGGGGGGCGAATACCAGCCTCCATAAATTGACATTATCGGGAGGGGGGCGCAGATTCAGCCCAGATGCAATGAAATGATAGGGAGGGGGGCACTGCAACAAGCCCTCGCCCCCTCCCCCCTTCTGAACAGGAACCCTGAACAAGCTTATGTATATGTGCCACACGTGTCTGGAGGAGAAGGTTTTACGATGTATGCGACAGGATTTTCACAATGTTCATGTGACGACCACATTATCCAATTCGTCGAACCCTTTTACCCTGCTATGCCAATTTTCACCTGCACCAAGCAAGGGACACGACCACGAGACTACACAGACGTAAGTGGCTAGATAGATTAATACGTAGATAGAAACACTCAAAATGCACATAATTAGCTAAGAGATGCTCTACGTTTCATAATGATTCGATGAAATGAAAAAAAAGAGACATTGTGTGTAAGGGCATCAACGGTAATAAGGCCAAACAACAGTCACCCAGCGTTCAAAGACGAGAATGTGGATTCTTTCTCGGTTTCGCTACCCTTTCTACAGGTGATATCTGCTCTTCGCCTCTTAAGTCTTAAAAGAATGTGTACAACGTTAACACTAAGCGTTGAGCATATCAGAACTTTTTGCTTGTCGGCCACACGCTGTATATCCGCTTGGACGATCGGAAAAACCAGATAAAGCGAAATCAGTTGAAATCGCACGATAGTCGTGTGAGACAAGGAAGAATATTTGAGTGTTGATTTGCACAGAACATCAATTTTAAAGATGATTCACAGCTGTTATTTCTTGTCTATGGACCAGTCGCGAGTATGTACAGTAATGGCGTCACGTGCGTGTCTTTTCTTGCATCACGAAGTGAGCCCTAAAGACTACACACACCAAGACAGATTTGATTTGATATGTGGGATTTAACGTGCCAAAACCACCATATGAATATGAGAGATGCCGTAGTGGAGGGCTCCGGAAATTTCTACCATCTGGGGTTCTGCAACGTGCACCCAAATCTGAGCACACGGGCCTCAGCATTTTCGCCTCCATTGAAAATTCAGCCGCTGCAGCCGGGATTCAATCCCGCGACCTGACACCAGGACAGAATAACGCTATTTGGTTTTCTTGTCTTTAGAGGCTGGTGAGGAGACCTTTAAATCCGTTCGTGATGCTCATCAAGTGGTCTGTGTTCGAAGCTCTTTGAAGGTATTAGTCATCTGATGCAATAACCATGCGTGTAACGATATAGATAGAAGGTTTCAAACACTCAATACAGTCCAAAGTAAACAGGATAAGTGCGTCTCGCCGTGAATAAGTTTACAGGATCACTTATCGTGAACCCTGTAGCAGCTAATGGGTCCGTTCGATTCGCCTACACCACAGGAACCAGTTACCGAGGTGCCGCCACACCTTGCCATTAGTTTCAACGGCGCAGCGAAGACGGTCTCTGAACCATGCCATGCGTCCTTGAGGATGCAGGAGAGGTGCAGCACTGATTCACGATTTTCCTGCAGCTGCTACGCTGACGGTGCCGGTTTGGTGCAGCCGCGCATGCAGATGCGCATACGACGCAGCATTTAGGCATATGCACCGTACCCGCCTCTACTAAAGCGGTGCATTTTGCCAAGATGCCGTGCCTCATAAACTGTACATATGTGCGGTTTGCCATCGGTCAGTGTTAGTTGGATGGTGTAAATTAGGCGAACCGAAACAAGACCTGCACCTTCTTGGCTCCTCGTCAGTCGTTTCGGGTGTCGTGCTATGCCCACACCACTGAACCCGCACTGCACAATTTCTGAACTTCTCGTGCACAGCCGTGAGCCGGTTCCGATTGGTGCAGGTGAATCGAACGGACCCATAAAGTCATTTGAGGAGATGTTACTGTTTTTGTGCGTACATTTCTCGAAACATGGTACATGTAATGTTTGCATTGTAAAGGATACTTATCAATGTTGCTGTTTCACCGATTAAATCCTAAGCGAGACGATTGATCTTATAGCGAATAGTCCTTACATACATGACGTCTTTTTTTAGGACATTATGGATGTTTGTCTAGTTATCCTACGATACAACTGTTGTCTCTGCCCATGAACTTCGACGACACGTCGAGGCGAAGTACTCTGCTGTAGCTAAGGTTACATTGAGTTGGATCATTTACAAAAAAAAAAAAAAACATTCAATTAACTTCGAGTCATAAAGTCGAGGTCAGTTGTTTTTAGCGGAATGTTGAAGGCTGCCACAACTTATGACGCAGCCCATTTTTTAGGCATAAAAAAAATGGCACGTAACTTGAGATATTCATTACCGAATTTCAGTGACGACAGCGCAGCCTAGCACGCCGCGAGCCCGCAAGGAACGCGGCCGCACTCAACGTCAGACCGGATTTCACACTTGGCCATCCGCCATGTATAGTACAGCGAGCCGTATTCTCCTGTCATCAAAATTGATCGTTTGCACTGCTTGCCACGCCACCGCCGGAAAGCGATACAGCGCCATCTGCAGTGTGAAGCATGGAAGGCGTTAACCAACGAGTGAGCGTCGGATGCCACGAGTGTTTCCGCGGCGCTCCACTCGCGTAGATATCGGCTGCTTCTACTACATGCAGAAACTTTCTTGCGGTGCATGACGAGCAGGAAGAAACATTCGCCGAAAAAGAAAGGACACGAGCGGTGGTGATGGGTTCGCCCTGATGCGCAAGAGTAATCTTGGTCACGCCGAGGAACTGCTAACCCTTCTACGAGATCCCGACGGTGGATTATTACAAAGAGTGAGTCGAGATACTGCTATTCGTGCCAACTACACTTTTATTTCTCGCAGTACTTGTCGAAAATATTGGGGTGGATACGAGTGCGTTAGATCTCACCGTGGACTTTTTAAATCTGTGATGTGACAAGCGCGTCAAACTTGGCCAGCTTAGCCGTTATTTTTTCGAAATCCTCATTCTTGCTCCGTCTGGTGCGCGGTGAGGGAATCGGATGACAACTGCCGTGAAAATCTGTCCTGGACTAATAGGCGCTCAGATGGCTGTTCCAGCGCACCACGCTCGCCGCCGCCGAAGTGGTTTCCGCGCCGGATGTGTGAACGCGTCACTGGTGTGAACGCGGCCTTCCTGTGATGAAAAAGGAATAGACAAGGAGTTAAGGCGCGTCGCGGCCGTATCTTGTCGTGAAAAGCGGCAAGTCTTCTCACATGCACCAAAGCATTGCGAAACCTTTGCATATGACACTCGGTGCTTTTTAAGGTAGTTTCATCTTTTCTAGTAATAACCTATAGGGTTTAAAATTGCAAAAAGTTTCGTCTTTTTTTTTTCATAGTGGTGCGTTGAAACTCGGCTGAAGCGACTGCAGCACTTCTCTTTGTAGAAAGTGCGACTCAAGAACGAGTGTATCACGCCTATTCATAGTTACAGAAACAAATCCCACAGGTCGCGGGATTCAATCCCGCGACCTGTGGTTCAGCAGCCGAGTGCCTTAGCCATTAGACCACCGCGGCGGGGTTAGCAGCAAACAAGCAGAAATATAGTAGGAAGAAGACCACAGAACAGAAAATAGATAATCGTAGAACAGGTCAGATAATCACACGAAAAGAACAGAAAAGCTTATAGAATATCATACAAATATAAGAAAAGAACAACTAAGTGCACACAAGAGGGAATACCACACACACACACACACACACACACACACACGCACGCGCACGCGCACGCGCACACGCACGCGCACACGCGCACACGCGCACGCACACGCACGCACACACGCACGCACGCACACACGCACACACGCACGCACACACGCACACACGCACACACGCACACACGCACACACGCACACACGCACACACACACGCACACACGCACACACACACGCACACACGCACACACACAGAGAGAGAGAGAGAGAGAGAGAGAGAGAGAGAGAGAGAGAGAGAGAGAGAGAGAGAGACAGACAGACAGAGAGAGAGAGAATAGCAGATGTACACATGGGAAACGCCGCCGAATGAATGCTCCGTGGTTCGTACAGCTGTCGCTTGGGGGGGGGGGCACAAACTAACATTGTTTTTCCCCTCAATCCCCTCATGTCCTACAGAATAAAGCAAATACGCAGGCTGCTGTACATCGTGTCTTTCTGAAATGACATTGCTTTCTGGCGATACGTTGGCTGGTTCATTAGTTGGTTGGAAAAAAGTTTGGGCCGTATAAATAGCGTCGTTCAAAATTACATATAGAGGAGCCTCCGAGTAGGTACTAGTGGAATTGTTGCGAAAAAATAAAGATCTATATTTTGACGCTGGTACCGCGAAAAGCCAAAGCTGCAAATTTCAACCGCCGCAGAGGAGCGTAATAATTGGACGTGACCTTGAGATCGCTGCTCCTCGACATGGCTTCCAAGATAAGGGTACGCTTAAACATCTCGGTGACAGCGTGCCTGCATCACAGAAAAAAAAATGAAAAAAAAAAGAAACCCAGGTGCGAGCGTCGTATTCATAGGTGCGGTTGGAAAGTTGCCAGCAAAACAACTGTACTATTACCAGCCTTTCGATCGAGCCGAGATTGCTTAAGTGGTGTTTACTTTGATCAATCACAACGAATCTTAATTTAAATTATTTTGTCTTTTTTATGCGTGTAATGTGGGTGGTCGGTTTTGTTAGGGATAATTTCCTAATAGTTAATGATGGGATAGTTCACGAGCCATGATATTCTGTAGATAAAGGATGTGGACATCTACGGATTGTGATTGTTCCTGTCCCGCGACTATGACAATTATTTGATTGATTTTTTTATTGTCAAGCTTACCATCCCGAAAAACACTTGAAGTGCTTAACGCTGTTGCCTCGTTTTATCAATAATAGTGAAAGCTGGGCTTGTGCGTAAGGTAGCATTTTTGGGCGAAGTTGGAAGCACGTGTGCCGTTAGGTGATACGCTATGTAAATTTTTATTCAATTTTAACACATCTGAGCAATGTCCAAACATTTTATTGCTTTTACGTTCTTGTGTTCTTCAAATAAAAAAAGTTTTCAGTTGCGAGAACGCACTAATTTGTGTCCTCTCTGTCTTCATCTTCGTTGCCTCGCGCTGTACCCAAAAATTCTGTTTCAGCAATCGCCACCCACAGACATGGTCTAACATTCATGGAACTTTCTTTCTTTTTAAATTATGTTCAAGATGTTTGCAACGCCGACCCTCTTTATTCGCACAAATCGTTTTAATCATTCGCAATCAGTAAAATAAACAATCAATCAAACAGCTACGCATCTGCGAGGATTGCCACTTGGCGGAGACCAGGTGACAGACATTGACAAGTTCCCATTCACAGATATGATTCGTGCGGGACTCGCAGCATACCGCGATAACGCCGTACCTATTGGTCGGCAAGATTGCAAAGTAGACATTTTTTTTTAAATATTGCTCTAAACCAGTCGAGAGAAGCACCTACATACTGCCGTGTATTGTGTACTTCAAACCGTGTACTTCACGATTGTCATGTATTATTTCGGTGTATATCTTTACTTTTGTTTTCTACTCTGTTACATACGAGAACCAGAAATGTTTAGTGTAGAACTCGAGATGTTTAGATGCATGGTCCGTCGTTATTTGGCTGTCAAGAATCGAGGCAAGGACCTTTGTCAAGCTGCTAGATAGCAGTTTTTTGTTCTTGTTCTCGTGTTGATTATCTTGCTGTAATGAATGACAAGTAAAATTTATTGATTGATTGATATGCAGTACAAACTTCTCAAATAAGGTAGAATTAAAAGATAGCTTATATGCCAAATCGTTTTTCTAAAAACGTCCGCACTTGGTAATTGAGTGGCTCGGCTGCTGATTCGAAAGTCGCGGGTTTGATCCAAGGGGAGATGGTTGAGGCCCGTCTACTGTGCGATATCAGTGCACGTTAAAGAACGCCAGATGGTTGAAATTTCCGGAGCTTTTCACTACACATTTCCTCATAATCATATTGTTGTTTTGGAATGTACAACCCCAAATGGTATTTTTATTCTTCTAAAATCGTGGCAAGGCACTGAAAGCCCTGCTGTGTTTCCTGAAAAAGACAGGCTTGTGTGAACGCCTCTGACATGTGGTAGAGTTCTACACGCTGCAGTGAAATTACTGTCAGTCTCTCCCCCACCTTTTTTTCTTTTCCCTCTCTTCCCTCTTTCTCGTCTTTCTTGTCCCCTTCCCCAATCCCCCAGTGTAGGATAGCCAACCGGATGTCTTTCTGGTTAACCTCCCTGCCTTCTCCCTTTTGTTGCTTCCTCCTGTAAAATCGTGGCAATGAAGGCTGTCAGACTATGACAAAAAAAGCTTACGGTTAATGAGCATTTTGAATTCGACGGTTGAATTATTCCGTGTTTGGAAGACCATGCATGGCATGTCTGTTGTGTCATGTCATCGGTTATCAAGCTGGCAGGCGCTGGCTTGAGCCAGCCATGTTCCAGTGAACTATTATCGGGCTATAAACAAATCAGTCGCGCACCCTGGGGAGGGCTGAAAAGACGAGTGTAGTGAACTTGTTCATCAAGGACTATAAAAGTTAACAACTGTGAGCACTACTAGTGCTTATTTGTTAACGATTACGTGATTGAAAACGTGAATACATTCAACGTAAAATGACGCGACCTTCTCAGCGCCAGAATTGTTTTACTCAGACCGCGTATAGTTCGGCGTCTACATTCTCAGAAACAAAATCGAGTGGGGGGGGGGATTCCTGCCACGGAACAATAATCACGTCTCTTACCCATGTTCTATTACTTGAAAAGCTTGCTTAGTGCCACTTTCTTATCAGGAATAGCATTTATTGTTGATAGCGCCACCACCGCTCGCGACCGCGTGGCCCGCGGTGATAATTCAAGGAAAGCACGTGCGGTATATCACAATTGTAGAAGGACGGCACAAATACTTCCCAAACTTTTTGCATAGTTGTCTCACGACATGCATGCCATGCACGTAATATTGCTGAAGAACGCGAACTGAGCAGGCGTTTTAATACTGCTTTTTTAGATTGAGATAGCAATTATATGGACATTCTCGGCTGGATTTTGCTACCGACGTAGGCGTCCCCTGTCATTCACCGTGTATATATATATATATATATATATATATATATATATATATATATATATATATATATATATATATATATATATATATATATATGAAAACGCAAGAAAGAAAAATAATCACAAAACAAGACTCCAGAAATAGAACGTCCAACCTCTTTCTTGCTTGCGAGTGCTCGGCGTTAGCCACTGAGCCACGAAGGAGCCAAGATTGAAACGGCAAGCTATTTATATCTACTACTTACCGCTGTCGATGCGGATCTCGGAGGAACTATCGCGTTTTCAGCATTACCAGCGAGATGGCGCAATAAGCGCGTATCGCCATATCGTCACATGGCAACGCGTGCTCATCCCCCACGCGTCTTTTGCCCCGCGGAGGGGGGGGGTAGAAGAGTAGAATTGCACGCGTGGCGCGCCTATTTCGCGGTAAGGAAAATCATACCCCTGGGCTTTCCCCAAAGCGGTTCTGTTGTAGTTACCGGGCGCACAAAGGTCACTGCACTCACTGCATAGTCTCCGCTTGCGAAAAGGGCGCGCTTTTCAAACTCAGCGAAGTAACAACTGAGACACTTATTCGTGTTCATCTGTACCTGTGAGTACGTTTCATGCGTCATTTGTGCGTGAACAAAGCGGGACACGCTTCGATCTGCTTACCATTCTTCGTGACGTTCCGATTTGTTGCTATCGCATCCATTGCTTGGCTTTTTGGGCAAAGCAGTGAATTTCTTTCTGATGAACCCATGCCTGGTTCAGTGAAAATTCAGAAATGCTACGTTTCTTGAGGTGTAATGGCATTAAGGAGAATAAATTATTTAAGCGCGAGCTCAAAATTTTATTCCTTGGGCACTGCCATCATAATAGGCCATTTTAGTTTGTACATATACTTTTTTCCGTTACCATGTTATCGGCATACCGGAAGGCACGTTCTGCATGTTCTTACCCGGCAGTTCAATTAAGATGCAAATTACATATATTTTCCCATTTTGCAGTATTGGACCCTAAATTTGTCTAAATAAACCCTTTTTATGCTTACATATGTAAGCATAAAAACATTCGGTTCTCCTGCATGATGACAAGAAGCGCTGCTTGTCGTAGTGCTCCTTGCCGTTAGAACAGCTAGAAAAAAAAAGAAAACAGACAGCTGCGCAAATACTAGCATTTTTTCGACATTTGGAGCTCAACATGGCACGAGAGAGATATACAAGAGAAATACATTTTTCGTATATGTGGTTGTTGAATACGTTGCTTTGAAATGTTATGTCTTAATGATTGTGCTAAGTTGTATATTGTATGTGCTGTGGACTTGTTACGCTTAGAGGCTTTGACCCTAGATGCTCTATGTTAGACACTTCTAGGGGATAAAGAGTAGCCGGTGACCTGTTTGTAAGCCAACATTTTCTCACATCACGGCAATAAAAAATTTGAAAAAAGTAAAAAGAAAACATTTGTTTTGCTTTATAGCGCACTGGTGGAACTATAAAGAGCGATATAATGATGAAAAGTATAGCTTGATAGCGTAGAAATGTTAAGAGCTGCATGAAGAAGGAAAGAGCTTAATAGCGTAGAAATGTTAAGAGCTGCATGAAGCGCTGGAAAGAAGCGTTTTATTGCCTTTTGGTTGGACGATCATATATGTCTGCACTTCAGTGTCGGCTAAGTTGGAAAGACGTCGTCGAAAAGGGCTAATAAACTGCCTCTTTTGCGGTATAAATCACCTTCAATAGCTTCCCCGCTACTACAACGTAATTTTCACAACACATATTGGTATTCTGGTGCACCAGAACGATAGAATTCGTAAAACTACAAGCTGCAATAGGCAAGGTAATGTCTTAGTTCATGGAAGTACAGATAAAAAATGCGACCTTGTGCCAGGGTTGTATGCAGAAATTTTTTTTTCTTAGGGGGTGGGTCACCTTTTTCATATGAAGTGGAGACCTGGTAGGCAAATGGTTGTTTTGCGCTATGTGTGCATGGCGAAAAAAAAATTCAGGAAGGAAAGGGGGCACGGGTCCGGAGTGCCATTCCCTGGCTACGCCGCTGCCTTGCGCGGAGAATTCAGGGGAGGCAGTCGGGTGTGTTGGAAAGTTCGCACGTTTATCGTGCGAACTTTCTTAGAAGCCAGCCAAGCTTCTTTTTCTTTTTTTACTGTTTTGCTGCGATTACTTTTTGCAGCGAAATATGTTAGTTCTGAACAGTGAATGAACGATAGTTCTGTAAATATTGGTCTGTGCCTGCAAACTGTGTCGCAGGTGTCTGAGACGCAGCAGCGACCAGTGCAGCTGTGACATTGCGAGTAAGACGTACACCGCACTTGAGGATTTGATACATTATGACACATATATGTATATGTTGGCGCAAGCAATTACTTATTATTATTATTTGTTTGTATGTAGAAGTCTGCTTGCACGCGCTTTTTTGTATGTACTTTCCACCAAATAACATAAATTACCAAGCAACGGCTCCAGTGCTGCTCAAAGTGCATCTATTACTTATCGATTGATATATGAAAAACAAATTCAACACAAACCGATCTTTGAAAGCAAAATGAGTGTGCGCTGAATCACGGATACAAGTTTTTCAGTATGGTACACCTACAGTAAAAGTTAAAAAGATTTATGCAGATTTGAAATTTAATTAAATACACGGTGTAAACAATTGTGCAAATTTATTATGTGGTTTTTCAATATAGAGAAAAATGATTAAAGTTGCTCCATTGTAGCTTTAAGGCCTAGTCAACCGTTGCTAATGCAGGCGCCAGTTTCTACTCCTGACTTGTATTCGCTAAAGGGCTCCACCGATTCCAGCATGCAGGCACACTGTCAGATACATTAGAGGAGCTACATTAACGAAGAAGGTTAGCGGACTACAATAGTTACAGTGCTGCATGTGAATAAAGTCTGGGCGCATGTATTCAGTAAACTAAAGAGAATTGCAATTTACGAGTAACTTCAGAGCTTGAGCACTCTCTCCGGTGCCGCGGGAGCATACATTTTGAAGCAGGTGAACTGCATAGGGACGGCACTGCGGATGAATTTTAGACTCCGCTTAGGAGAGTGCGACGTGGAAAAGTGCAGACAAGCATTTTATTCAGCCTAGGTGCAGTGGCGGACCCAGAGGGTGGGGGGGATTGGTAGGGTGATCGCTTTTTCAAACTATCTGTCAGCACCCTCCTCCCTCAATACAGTGCTCGCTGTTTACCTCCTATCACTAATTTGGAGTGCATCCATTGTGAGCGCACATTAACAGTATTTATGCGGCGAAGGGGTTGTACTGCAAGTAAAAACAAAAAAGTCATGGCCACGTTCCCCTCTCCAATGTTAATTGAGACGACTCCCCCATTCCCCCCCCCCCCCCTAAATTGAGTGGTTGGATCCACCCCTGCCTAGGTAAGACAGGCTCACCGATAGACGTAGGCCTACAAGAAATACACACGTGCTCTAATATATTGTGGCATACATTGTACACTAAAATGCACCCAATTTTTTTACTTAGCTTGTTTATTCTTCACACGTAATTTGGGCATAAAATTCAGAAAATATTGAGAGGAAACTTTCCATTTTGTATGCTATATCTATTCAGTGGCCACAGGCAAAGAAGGTACATATGATACTCCAGTTGTACTGGAATAAGGATCGTACAATCGCAAGCAACTTCTCTGATATTACCATAATGGAAAACACAGCTTAAAAGACAGACAAGGCGAAATCAGTACCATAAAAGGTTGTACATAAACGATTGAAGTAAAATGAGACAAAATAAACTACCTACTCTGAGCTTTGACTAAATGTCTGTTTTACAAAAAAGAAAAAGAAGGGCGCACAGATGTTCTCGTGAGAATGTAGGGCAGAGAAATCAGCGGCGGAGCATCTGTCCTTAGTTTGTAATCCATGCGCTCTATATGTACAGCTGCAAAACACGGGTCTCAAAATTTGTATTTCACTTCTACAATAGTGAAATCTGAATGGTTAGGGCTTATCCTGGTTTACACAGGCAGCATCGTGTTTTTGTAGGTATTGCGCTATGAACGCAAAGCTTGTGGAGTTGACTTGTTTCTGCACATAAGCTGAGGTCAAGGTCACTCAGTATTGAGCATAGGCACCGAGAAAAAATATATTAAGATAATGACAAGTATATTGTCGTCCGCCGGAAGTACTAGCTTACCTACGAAAAATTTCTTTGATTTGTCACCAAATCTACTCACTATCAACTCAAAAAAAAAAAAAAAACCGGAAGTAAAGGTACTTGCAACCAAAGAAAGAGCTTAAGAAATTTCCTTTTGGCAGTTATGAATTCAATATAAGATCTTCAGCAAGCTGGTGCTCAGGTTTGCTTT
Organism: Rhipicephalus microplus; assembly: GCF_043290135.1. NCBI lineage: Eukaryota > Metazoa > Arthropoda > Arachnida > Ixodida > Ixodidae > Rhipicephalus > Rhipicephalus microplus. Next base: position 91,161,007 of record NC_134710.1, on the reverse strand, counting down.
GCATATTTGCTTAAGGCGCGAAACTGAAATCGTGAAAGTGGGACAAGTCAGAAAGATGCAATGAATCACCAAGAGGCTGTTTCCTCTCTGTACCCTTTTAGGATCTTAAGTTCCCGCCGTAAATAAGTATGCAAACATCTATTGGCCTTTCAAAGACCTTTACATGCGTACCAGGCAATAGATACACCCGGCTTTTTTTTTCTTGCGGAACATAATTAGGAAAAGCCTGCGTAAATTCAACATGAAAGAACTTGCGCACATGTGCGATGAAACAAACCTCCATACAAAAGTTGATCGAAAAACGCCAATGTTGTAGCAAGACTAAACAATATGTTGCAGAGGGAATAAACTAGTCCAACATATCACCAAAAGTCAGTACTTAATTGGCTGATCAACATACCCAATAAAGATACATCCTTAAAAATAAATTATACTTATCAAGAGTTGTCAATAATGTACATACAATTTGTTGATGACAGAAGAGACCAAATACAGTCGTAAATGAATCGTGACGAACTTACTTGCGTTATAAACTTTCACGAAACAGTTTTCCTACATCAACAGCACTACAAACCTTGCTATGTATTTTAATTAGGCAGTGAAAGACGCCGCAGGCCAGCTGGCAAGCTATTGAATCTTCTCCAAAAATGACCGCAAATGTTGCAGTGCCTGTTGCACCTGTAGTTGCGCGTGTGATTTCGTAGAGTAGCGTTCAATGGGCGCGAAATTTCAAGGTTTAACTGTGGTTTATTGTGTGTAAGGACCATAAGCGAGCCAGCGGAAAAGTATAAAAGAACGGTAGTTGGTGGGTCCCCAACTTCAACACCTTGCATCGTGAAGTGTGTCGTCGTGCGTTGCTGTTTGAGTGATATTGAATGCATAGCGTTTTGCTGTACATACTTTCAGTGCGTTGTATGTAGGTGCGTATTGTGTATAGGCGCATAACGTACCTCCTCGGAAAGTCGGTTGCTAGCAGCCTGAACAGACGCCCTTTTTTTGCTCTTCTTTTATGACGTCACTTCCTGGTGCAGCTCGCTTATCCACCAAAGGGACAACCTGGCAGCGACGTGACATTTATTTTTATTATACATGACAATACCATAGAATGAAAAGAACTAACTAGAGAAAGGAAACTGTAATTGATTGATTTGTGGGGTTTAACGTCCCAAAACCACCATATGATTATGAGAGACGCCATAGTGGAGGGCTCCGGAAATTTTGACCACCTGGGGTTCTTTAACGTGCGCCCAAATCTGAGCACACGGGCCTACAACGTTTCCGCCTCAAGGAAACTGTAGCCTTGACAACACTACACTAGATGAGCAGTGGTAGCGCATAGTACTACCGACGGCACCCAAGAGATTGCGCTATGTAAACAGCAAGCGGAAAACAAAATTTATTGTTCTCTTTTTTTAGGTAGAAAAAAAAAGCAAATGGCCACTTTTTTTATTCTGAACCGGGTGCGTATGCGAATATGCGGGTGCTTCGGCTGCTTCTTTATTCCATGGCTATCCTGAAACAGAAGTGCACGAAGGAGGCTGGGACTCGTGCAGGTCTACGGGTGATGGATGTGTGGAGTTTAACGTCCCAATACCACCATATGATTATGAGAGACGTCTTAGTGTAGAGCTCCGGAAATTTCGACCATCTGGTGTTCTTTAACGTGCACCCAAATCTGAGCACATGGGCCATACAGCATTTTCACCTCCACCGAAAATTCAGCCGCCGCAGCCGGGATTCGATCCCAAGACCTGTGGGTCAGCAGTAGAGTACTTTAGCCACTATAGAGTACACAACGGCGGGGCGGGGCTACGGGTGTCTCGTTATCTTTCGCCCGCTTGTTTTAAGCGCGTCAATACGCCCAGCAGCTCGCCAAAGCATCTTTTGCAACGCAGTACCTGTGCGTACAAAAGTTACGTGTCACCAAAAGGTATTCATTGGCAGCTGACACCAGTAAAAACACGTCACTGGTGCATACGGGGAACAAGATTATTTATTGACAGCAAACCATAAATCATGTTTTAATCCGAGAAATAAATCTATCGTGTTATAACTATTATCGAGAGTTTGCAAACGGTACGCCTTCGTCTTCAAAGGCAAAAAAAAAAACAGAAAAGCGCGCCTCGTAAAAGTCAGCATGCAGTGCTTCAGTGAAAGCTTCGAATTTCAGCTCTTGCCTTCGCCGATCATGGCTTCACACCCTCACTGTTCATTGCATTACGACATAGTGCGGTCAAGCTGAAGACACCAGGAGGTGGGGCTTTTCAAAAGGAAATCATGGTGGAGCGAAAGTCGAGAGAAGCGCAAGCATTCGAACAAGTACAGCATCAGTTCAAATGTACATAGTTCACAAATGCACAACCCTGACAGCGGTAACAAGGCCTCAGAGTGAAATCAACATAAAAAAAAAACACAAAAAAAACTTTTGCGCGCACTGACAGAAAGAATCTACCTGTCATCGCCGTGGAACTTGCAGAAATAGATGCTTTCGTCGGTATAGAGCTCGTGCGGCACCTTACAGCAGAACAGCTATTATACGTACAGCAACTGCTGATACACACAGAAGCGAATAAAAAATGCAATAAAGAGAACGGAACGCCGAGGACCACGCCAACCATCGAATGAAAACTGACTGCGCATATGCGCGTCAGCTGCCCCCGTTCTTTATTCTACGAGCTGCCGTCGAACATCGGCGGCGCATGTTTTCCGCAATTCGTCACCGTCACCGATAAGAGAATCCACAGTAGAAGTCAAACGGCACCACGATCGGTAAACAAATTTAGTGCTCAGAAGTACTACGGCCAACACGCAATTCAAAGGGTATCCTTCAATTCTGTAGAAAATAGCACTTTTTGCGAAAATGATGGCTCTCTTCGTTTAAAAATTTGAGCTTACCATAGTGCCTCTAGCGGATTTTTTTGGCGTCCCCGAGGGCAGATTTGAATGGAGCCACTATGGTCTTTTTCTAGTTGTCGATTTTTTTTGCCCCCCCTTCGGCGATGGTTGAAACTTGAGAATTTCCGAGGCTTGGCAATACTGTTTGGTGCCATGACTATCTCCTCTGCTTTCTAATCAATTTTTTAGCCTCTATACTATGTCCGTCCTTGTAAAAGTTGTTCACAGGTAATGCTGAGTTGATGGCTAAATATAGTGACTTCGACGGCATTATTCTTTCGAGTATACACGATGTGCACCATTGCTTAGCCTGTGACCATGATGCTCACTGTCATATTGACAGGGCGTCCTTCAACCAGGCATATCGCCACTTCATGCATGCGTGGCTCGGTGTAAACAGTTCCTCGGTGCTCAACACAGGCCAACACAGGCCAATACTGCTGGCTTAAATTAAAACTAGATCTGACATGCACAGCTTTGTCACAACGACAACACCTTCGACACTGACACCAGTGGAGATCTACGACTGCCCAACACAAGTGAACAAAAATGCACAGCAAAACCAACGACATCGTGACGAGGAAAATTGACGCTTCAGGTGTCACAAGCCGCACTGCTGAATTCCAGGTGATGTCCTAACGAGCTACAACGAACAAGTGAGCAAACACGGACGTTATTCAGACGTTTCATTGTTTGCCGGCTCTCAAGCTTCCGCGTTAGAGATGACACAAAAGAATGATGTACAGGAACGTCGTGTCCCTCGATTAAAGCTTTGATATATGCTTGAATTAACCAGTTTGTCTATACCAACCAAGTTTTCCGTATTATGACCTTACGATGAGAATGGTTCTCGCCTTTCTAAATGACAAGGACACCATTCTATAGTGTTCTTGCCCTTCCCCTCCACCCCCACCTAAAAATAAAGTGCATTCTGGAGGGGAAGATTTCGTAATATAACTGTGCTGCGACAATAATTTTATTGAGCACTTAGCGCGTACACAGTAATCTGCACATGAAGGCTTCACACTAAGGACTCGAAAAGCAGAGCGGACGCGTTACATCTTCTATAATCAGCGGTGGCTTTTCATGTATGTGTTGTATTACATTAATACTGGCCTGTCGCTTAGATATTCATTGTACGGATGATGTTGCTTTGTGTCTCGGAGCGTAAATGAGTCTGCAATGACAGACAAAAAAAAAGAATGCATGAAAACCTTTTCACAGTGGAACATATGTGCGATATAGCTAGCGAAGATCGAAAGTAGTGCTAAACCATTTTGGCGTCTCTATCATTTGTGCAACTGTGCGGATACTTGTTTAAATGGCATCATCTTCTTCTAAGTTATTATAGCTCAGCGGACATATGGTCTTCCCTAGTGTCAACATCTGCGTTACTTTTAAAAATTGATGCACCAGCCGCGGTGGTCTAGTGGCTAAGGTACTCGGCTGCTGATCCGCAGGTCGCGGGATTGAAGCCCGGCTGCAGCGGCCGCCTTTTCGATGGAGGCGAAAATGTTTGAGGCCCGTGTGCTTACATTTAGGTGCACGTTAAGGAACCCCAGGTGGTCGAAGTTTCCGGAGCCCTCCACTACGGCCTCTCTAATTATCGTGTGGTTTCTTTGGGACGTTAAACCACAATGGACGGACAGACAGACAGACAGACAGACAGACAGACAGACAGAGAGAGAGAGAGAGAGAGAGAACTTTATTGAGGTCCTGAGAAACACTACCTCAAAGAGATAGAGAAGCTGGCTGCTTCCACGTCGGAACGGGTAGGCCAATCCTCACCGCCACGTCGTGGGCCCCCTGGACAGCCCAGATTTGATGTGCAAGTTCTGAGCTCCTGAGTGCAGAGCTCTATTCCCCTTCGGTCATGTTCTAAGAATTGCGCCATGAGAGGCACTGCTAGAGCATGTGGTCTAACGTAGATACGGTGCCACAATCTGGGCATGTTGGATCAATGCCTTCAATAAACTGGCTGTGGGAACGAAGACTGGGGTACGACCTGGTTTGAAGCATGCGGTGGGTAGATGCCTGGGCCCTACAAAGTTTTATATGAAGAAGGGGGAAGACCCTTCTGTACAGTTGACAATGTTTGGTCACTTCGTTGAAAGTCTGGAGAACATATCTAAATACCATTAGATTGGAGTCTGAAAGTCCCGCAGGCTGCCCAGCACGGTGAGTAAGTTCGCGTGCTCGGGCGTGGGCGATCTCGTTTAGGTTTGCCATGGAGGCCAGATAAGATCTGAGGTGAGCCGGAAAACAAATTATGGCGTGTTCAGAAATATGCCTATGACCTAAGATGCGAACTACATCAGCCGGTACCGATCCAGATGCAAAGGCTCGCACCACCGCTCGTGAGTCTGTAGAGATGTGTTGCCGGGAGTAGTCAAGGAGAGCGAGAGCTATGGCTACCTGTTCAGCTTTGACGGAAGTGGTGTTCCTGATAGATGCGGAGAGAATAACACAACCTGCGTGGTCAACCGCAGCTACCGAAAAGTTGGCTGCTAGACCGTACTGCGCCGCGTCTACGAAGCATGTGGGCTCGGGGTTTGCACGAACTCTCTTGAGCAGCGCTTCACCCCTGGCCTTCCGCCTGTTCACGTTGTACTGTGAGTGTACGTTGCAGGGGAACGGAGCAACCATAATGTTGGCCCTTTGCTTCTTAGTGAGATACTGACTATGTTCCTCTTCTACCGCACTATATCCTAGGATTGTGAGGATGCTCCTTTCTGCGGCCGAGGAGGAGAGCCTGGCCAGCTGAGCCGTATGCTGTGCCTCGACGATCTTTTCCAACGTGTTGTGTACCCAACTGCATAAGGCGTTCCGTACCAGTACCCAAAGGGACACCTAGCACTCTTTTGATGCTCTTGCGGATCAGGAGATTATTCTTTACCTTTTCATGACTTTGTCAGCAGTGCATGGCAGCAACGTAAGTGACGTGGCTCTTTAAGAAAGCGTGGAATAGCCTTAGTTATTTGTCCCCTCTCAAGCCACCTCTAGAGTTGGAGACCCTAAGGATAAGCCAAATCATGCCTGCCGTTTTAGCCATGAGCTTGGTTATGGTCTGTCCATTTGTGCCATTCGCCTCTATTAGCATTCACTCTGATTACCTCCATCCGAGGCATGATATGACCAGAACTGGTGCAAAACACTATATTGATATCTGAAAGGGGGACCCAGCCTTGAGGCTTTACACCCTTTGTATTAGGTCTGTAAAGCAAAAGTTCTGATTTGGTTGGAGATAGTCGGAGTCCGGTTTCACTAAGAAACGCTTCGGTGTATTCTACAGCCTCTTGGAGTGCCTCTTCTACTCTGCCCTCACTGCCACCCGTGCACCAGACAGTGATGTCAACGGCGTAAAGGATATGACAAATTATACTATTATTCAAATAGACGTATCCTAAATAGACCGTAACTCTCAGATTTTGTGATACGCAGTAAAAGCCAAGGAATTCCCGTTTACAATAATGATTTCAGCCTGTACACGTGCATCATAGTAAACCAAGAGACGCGATGAAAAAACACGAGAGAGCAAAATGCGTGTATCTCCGTTTCTGACATGGGCAGATGATTCCTAATCAATGTGACCTTCGTAATAAAAAAGGCGGCCGAGAGCACAGACGTTCCATCAATGCCTAATAACTGTGTTGTTGTTCGGCTTTGGAGGAAGATTACCCGGCGTGTTGCAAGGACGAACGTAAACCGTGGATAAGCGAACATCTGCCGGGTGACATGCAGGAGAAAGCATAAGCTGTGATCTTTTGTAATTTTGAAGTAGACGTAAAGTACGCAGCTTTGCGATTGGCGTTTTAGTCGTCAGTATGTCAGCATTGTCCGAAAGCACCGTCACTGGGCCGCAACAAAACATGTCTGTATTCTAGTTCTATCGTCGGGTTCAATCGAAATCTATATACTATAATTTGAGGCCCGGCATTCTGCTCGTATTTTGTGGTAGCAGTTTCGCTTGTGATATTACTCATAGTTTTAAGGAGTGCTAGCAATGCTGAAGCGTTCCTGTGAGGCATGCATGGGGCACCTCTTATTGAAAAAATATTTCGTGCTAGAATTGTTTCTCATGCGCTATCTTTCCAATGACAAAAAAGTGCAAATTATAGAATATTAAGCTAGTGACTTGCAAAAAAAAATCGCTGACGATTATAATGTGGCCTAATGCGAGTTCTGAGCGCAGTTTTATGTTTGAGAAAGCCCAACTGTGTTTTGGCTTTTCGCAAAGTGTCGACTCATATTTTTTTTTTGTGTGTACTTCCCCCACTACGTTACTATTCGTCTTTCTGTGGATGAGCGAGGTACCCACTACACATATTTAACGTATTGTGTACGCTTTGTTGATGCTGCATTTGGCCGATGACTTGACTATTATGCATTATGACTGAGCACATCGGTGTGGGTTGGAAGCATTAAACCACACACTCGGTGCGCAATCAGCAATTGTGTAATGAGTGGTTGTTGTTTACTTTTTTGTCACGCTATATTAGATAAGTTAACCCGATTGCTTGTCCGGCGTGGCGCCTGTATACGGTATTTCCACAAACGAGTTCAAGCACCAGCGTGGCTCTGTGTAACTTAAAAACGTACACACACAAAAAAACAACAACAACAACGTGACTCTATGGAGTACTCGATTGCCACGGAGGGCTCACGGGTTTAAATCCCATTGGATTTTGGCTATTCCTTTCTCATTTCACTTCTTTCTATCAGTTAATTTTTATGTCTATCTGTTAGCCAGTGATAGTGACGCCGCTTAACGCAGGCACAGCTGCCTAAGGGCTGTGCTCTGGAAGCAGTAAAATGAATGTTTGCAATACGCGAAGCGCTTCCACAGGTTACAACATTTATGAACGCGTTGTGTATATGGCGCACTTAAGTACTGGCCTCGCTCTGATGATCTACATAGGCACTAATTCTTCCAAAACTACTGGTACATTGAGCTAATACTGTGAATCAAACTATTGAGCCTAATGACAGCAACAGGGGTGCAAAAAGCGCGACCAAATTTTGGCAGTTTTAAAGCTTTATTGGTGATAGGACGACACTTCACGCAGTTTCTATCTATCTATCTATCTATCTATCTATCTATCTATCTATCTATCTATCTATCTATCTATCTATCTATCTATCTATCTATCTATCTATCTATCTATCTATCTATCTATCTATCTATCTATCTATCTATCTATCTATCTATCTATCTATCTATCTATCTATCTATCTATCTATCTATCTATCTATCTATCTATCTATCTATCTATCTATCTATCTATCTATCTAATCTATCTATCTATCTATCTATCTATCTATCTATCTATCTATCTATCTATCTATCTATCTATCTATCTATCTATCTATCTATCTATCTATCTATCTATCTATCTATCTATCTATCTATCTATCTATCTATCTATCTATCTATCTATCTATCTATCTATCTATCTATCTATCTATCTATCTATCTATCTATCTATCTATCTATCTATCTATCTATCTATCTATCTATCTATCTATCTATCTATCTATCTATCTATCTATCTATCTATCTATCTATCTATCTATCTATCTATCTATCTATCTATCTATCTATCTATCTATCTATCTATCTATCTATCTATCTATCTATCTATCTATCTATCTATCTATCTATCTATCTATCTATCTATCTATCTATCTATCTATCTATCTATCTATCTATCTATCTATCTATCTATCTATCTATCTATCTATCTATCTATCTATCTATCTATCTATCTATCTATCTATCTATCTATCTATCTATCTATCTATCTATCTATCTATCTATCTATCTATCTATCTATCTATCTATCTATCTATATATCTATATATCTATATATCTATATATCTATATATCTATATATCTATATATCTATATATCTATATATCTATATATCTATCTATCTATCTATCTATCTATCTATATATCTATATATCTATCTATATATCTATATATCTATATATCTATATATCTATCTATATATATATCTATCTATATATCTATATATCTATCTATATATATATCTATATATCTATCTATATATCTATCTATATATATATCTATATATCTATCTATATATATATCTATATATCTATCTATATATATATATATATATATATATATATATATATATATATATATATATATATATATATATCCGTCTGTATGTCTGTCTGTCTTCCCCTGATTCGCTGGAGCTCAGCGAACAGCGCGCCCCCTGTTTCTGGTTCTTCCGCCACGCGATGTTAACGTCACGAAGCTTTCGCAACTCTCGACACAAATGAGAGGGACGGAATGTGTTTCGCCGCAACGAATGGTGCTCCGAAAGATCCGCTTTCGGACGCAATTCTCAGATGCCGTGCATGAACTCCAATCACGTAAACCCCTCAATTACGTTTAACGCAGCTGCCCGCCTTACGCACCTGGGGCACGCATTCCCTGCATCATTCTCAAACATCTGAACGCATTCATGCGCAAGTTGAGACTTGTCGAGTTTGTTTAAACGTGCTGTTAAGATACATTTTGTCTACTTTTTCTACGCTGAGAGTGTGCGGGCCAGTACCGGCGCGTCAACGTGGTCTAAAGTTCAATGACGTCATGACTAGCTCTTTCGTTGGAGTAACTGAACGTGCTCCATTGAAGTGGAAAATTCACAAGGTGGATACATTGAGAATCGCACCTGAGGTGGATGGGTGAACACGATGGCATTACAACTGCCCTTATCGCTTGATGGTCGTCAGTACTTGCTATCAGCTGTGATGTAACCGAACCCGCAGCCTATATGCTGGCCCCACCGATAGATGACAACCATAGGGTCAATACTGATATGTTGGCTCTAAACATCGGTGCTAGAGTAAAAATAATCTGGCCTACATATGGCGGTGCATGGCAATACATGCTTCATGTTGATATTAAATACTTTTGTAATGGACGGCGAGGTTTTATTGATACAGAAATGAGCCCTTCACATAAAAATTGTGAAAGTCTCACAATTTGGAAACAGCTGCGTGAGAAGTGGGCAAGCTGCTGAAGTTTGGTGTAACTGTAACCGCGCAATGCGCAATACTACCATGTTGCGAATAATTTGTTTGTCTGGATATCAATTCATGATGTCAATATGTGAAAATTATTGTAGACGTATATTAGCCTCGAACCTACAACAGTCGCGACTCTTGAGTGGTGTCTTGATCTGATACAGCTTAGCTGAAACGCTCCGCTGGATTTTGTGAGCCAGTACATCAGGTTTTCACTTAGTGTCATATCCCTCTGTGCTATTCTCATTTTTGTCTGTTAGGAAGGGGTGGCAGATAACTGTTATACTGAAACACTGCATCTATTTAACGGAGCCTTTATCAATATTTAGGGTAACTGTTATCAAGTTAGTGCACTTGCTACTCGCATTCAACATTCGGAAGAAGTGTTTGAAGCTCAGTGTGCGGACAGATCTAGGAAAGCGTTTTGTCTACGCCGGCTGCTTCATTACCTCGAGCACACAATTTTACACGCTGTGGGCGGAGACTCACGACTCAACCAATGAACGCAATTTTCTGGTGAAAGAACGCAGCGTGGTAAAGGCGACATGTATGTATTCGCCATCGCTACCACCACGAATGAACGCACATGAAAAAATAGCAGGCAAACACGCAGATAGGGATGTTCTTATGAACGTCGTTGACTTAACGAAAGCACCTCGTTGCACAGTATAGTAATGCGAAAACAGGTGCAATGCACTTTATTTGACCAAACGAACGCTGCATGATGGGCCAAGTAGGACTAAGCCGAGGGTATCGTTAGGCAGCGGGCGTAACTATCGATAGTTTTGCATTGTGCAACATTTGGAGACCCCGTCATCATTTATTTCGTGCAGCCTTCCCCCTGTTTACACAAGATAAACGTGGACGAAAAAAAAAAAAAGATTCCTTGATCACTACATTCGCCACATTTCACCGTTTGCAGGAGAGCTTTAATTGAATACCTAATTCCTTCCTCTTGCGAGCGTGTCTGCCGCATGCGAGAAAATAACAGGCGTACCACGGACCACCGAGCAAATGACAGCGCCATCGCCAGGCAAGGATTATGAGCCCGCAACGCCAGAATGTCCATTTTGACCAGGATTTGTGACGTCCGGGAGCAGCTTGCGTGGTGTATTTTCCTTCGCCCCTTTGGCGTATTGCAAAGCCAATCTGAGCAAGCAGAAAATTATAGCTGCTCATAGCACGAGATCATTACTATAAAGCCGGAGAAAATCAACCCGAGAAGCGAACGTGCATCTTATATACACGCGCACACTCTTACACACGCGCGTGCATACCGGCTCGATTACCAGACGGCGGCTGCAACCGTTCATTTCGCAGTCGTTTGCCAGGCATCCCTGACCCGCTCGAGCCCACAGCGCGGCCGCCGCCGCTACAAGCAACCACAGCCTTGCCGCTTCTCAGATCCGCACATGAACGCCTCGAATGAGTCGGCGTTTTTTTCGCCATATCCCCTTGGCGCCTTGGCCGCGTCCATTGTCTTGCCACAGAGCGTGTTGACACATTTGCGAGGGATGTCTTTGCTTTATTGGCATTACAACGTCACAACTACTGCGCGTGTCGTCAGGGAACCAGTTCCTGCATGAAAGGCATATAGCGACTGTTTAAACAGGAAACAAACAAATGAACAAAAAGATCGTGTACAGAAAAAGCCAATTACTGAGAGACGTGAATGTGTTGGGTAGTATATCATTCACCGCAGCAGTCTTGAAGGAATTACTCGCAGTTTATAAGCATATATGGAATGAAAATTCACGTATCCCATATCAGTATGCTATCCAAGTCACGTAATAGAGCGTACTATAATTGCTGAAGGTACAGTCAGTTAGGTAAAATTCTTGAAATGACTTTACTTAGAGTAAATGAACAAGAATTCGTGCTGTGAAACACTTATAGCATTTATGCTATCTTGTTCCCGAAGGAGACTTCCTTGCACACTGCAATAAAAAATATGAAACTTGTATGAATTTCCTCGATAGCATATTGCGGCGAAGATTATCTCGAAGTTACAGCAAATACCACAATTGATGCTGTATCAATGAGCACGTTTTTATAACACCGAGTATCTTCGGTTGTACTAATGAAATACCTGTGCATGTTAAATTACCTACTGAAACGTTCTTAGCGACATTTTTTTAATTACAATGATAATATGTCAAAGAGAATAGGATCAGACGCCGCTCCTAACAGAGAGAAGAAAAAAAATACCAGAAAGGTAGGGAGGTTTACTAGACTAATTCCAGTTTGCTACCCTACACGGGGGAGACGGGAATGAGAAAGAAAGAGAGGGAGAGCAACAGTTAGACAGAGAGAGAGAGAGAGAGAGAGAGAGAGAGAGAGCAGATACACATTGCACATAACACACACACCGCACACAGTTGAGGTTTCACAGGCGGTCGCACAGTGATGTTGCCCTCAAGAATTGTAGAAGGGCTCGTGTGGCTGAAGTACTTGAAGGCATGCTCCCAAGGTCTTCTCTAGAGTAATGGGTCGATCATCCAGCCTCCTTAAGGCACACTGAAGAATCCTGCAATCTTCTTCAAAGCCTAGACAATGGCATGATCAGGACAAATGACATGGTAAAGAGTTTCTACAGAATGGCAGTTATCACAGTTGGGGGAATCAGCCATACCAATGCGATAACTTAATGAATTGGTGAAGGCAACGCCGACCCACAACCGACACAGCATTGTAGCGTCCCGTCGCGAAATCTTTGATGGCAAGTGTAATTGGAGTAATGAAGCGAGGTTCTGTGGGCGTCGAGTGGAGTTCAGTGGAAGATTCCAATGCATAAGTGTGGTATTATGCGTGATGTGGCGAAGTTCTTTTGCGGCATCGACCCTTGACAGGGGTTTGAGCAGTGTGGGTGCCCCGTCGTGGGCACAGCGGGCAGTGTTGCCGGCGAGGTGGTTACCACCTATCCCACAGTGACCAGGCAGCCGTTGAAAGATTGTCATGTCCTTTGTTAGTGGCACGATGACAGATTTCATTGATTTTAGATACCATCTGATGGTAGTTCCCGCGTCATAGACTTCGCATACATTGAAGAGCCACCTTGGAGTCACAGATGACAGCCCACTTAACAGGGGATTCTCGCATAACAAATCTAATTGCTGCTAGAAGGGTGGCGAGCTTGGAGTCCATAGATGTTGTGACGTGTGAAGTCTCGAACTTGATGGTCATTGACCGAGATGAAATCACAAAAGCGCCCATCGAACTTCCCGAGACTGAACCATCCGTATATATAAGAGTTCGGTTTTCATTTGATATATGCAAAATGTCCAATGAGATCTGCTTGTGGGCTGCAGATGACAGGATAGCCTTTTTGTACATCCCCGGCACTTCCAGGTGTACATGGGGTCTTTGCAGGCTCCACTCCGGGCATAGCGGTATGGTTGCGGGTGAGAATCTCTAGAATATGGAATGCTGGTTAGCCGCCACCACTCTGGAGAACTCTGCCTTCGGTCTTTCTAGTGGCAGGCTAGAAAGGTGGTGGTTAGGCAGTCTGGATATATGGCGAATGTGTGCCTAGAGTGTGTCGACAGTTATATAGGTTGTAATCGGGTGGTCTTTGCCAATGGCAATGGTTGCGACCGTGTTAGCACACCTAGGTAATCCCAAGCATGTGCGAAGAATTTGGACTTGAGTGCTTTGAAAGACCCGGATGTGGCTTTTCCGGCATTTGAAAGCACGGGTGTGCTATACCGAAAATACTTCAAGAAGAGCGCTTTGTATAGTTCAAGCATAGCTGACACAGATGTTACCCAAGTGCTACCGGCGAGGAATTTCATTAGATGGGCGATAGAGCTGAGCTTCTTCTTCAAGTGCGTGACATGAGCATTCCACAAAATATCTCTGTCAATAATGATGCCCAGAAATCGATGACATCTCGTATACGAAATTCTAACATTCTCGATGGAAACGGGGTACCAGAACATCGCCTTGCGAGTGAAAGTAACTAAGGTGCATTTCTCGGGGAAAATTCTCAGCCATCGAGCACGGAGATACTTCGACGTTGTTGTCGCTGATTTTGGAGCCTTGCCCGTACCTGGGATGGCGTCACTGCCGAAGCCCAGATGCAGATGTCATCGGCGTACACAGAAACGTTGACGGATCGAGGCATAATTCGGGCAAGTCCAATAAACGTGACGTTAAACAAAGTAGGGCTGAGAACCCCACACTGTGAGACGCCAAGAGAGATGTAATGATCTATGGTGCGGCCTTTTGCAGTGTGCATGAAGAAGTATCTCTTCAATAAGTAGCTCCGAATCTATTTAAACATTTCTCCACCAATTCCAATAAATTTCAAGGCATCGAGAATGGCGTAGTGCATTACGTTGTCGTTGGCCCCTTTCACGTCGAGGAACATAGCAACGAATATGCGCTTGGGGGATTTCTGTTGTTGCACAGAGGTCACAAGGTCGATGACATTGTTTATAGAAGAACGGCCTTGCCGAAAACCAGTCATAGCTTCTGGATATGTATTGTAGCGCTCTAGGTACCACTTGAAGCGTGTGAGGACCATTCTTTCTATTACTTTTCCCACGCAGCTAGACAGCGCAATAGGTCGGTATGATGCGAGGTCGAGCGGCGATTTTCCAGGCTTCAGGATCGGTACCAAGCGGCTGGATTTCCACCTATCAGGATTGACGCCTTAAGTCCATGACTGGTTGTAGCATTCCAGTAGCAGGTCCTGGCCCCTTCCTCCAAGATGGCATAAAACAGCATACGTGATGCCATCCGGCCCAGATGACGATGAACGCCCGCAGGTAGCTAGGACCACGTCCAGTTCCTCGAATGAGAAACGCACATTTATGCTGACCCGCAGGTTACGGGATTGAATCCCGCAACTGCGGAGGCGGAAATGCTGTAGGCCCGTGTGCTCAGATTTGGGTGCACGTTAAAAAAACCCTGGTGATCAAAATTTCCGGAACCCTTCACAATGGCGTCTCTCATAATGATATGGTGGTTTCGGGACGTTAAACCCCACACATTAATCACATCAATCAATCAGAAAAGCACATTTAGTTCAGCGACACGCGCTACAGGAGCATCGCCGAGAACCTCGTCTCTCATGGTGATCCCATCACCCGCAATCCTCACGCATAAATCTTCGGCAGCCTCAACTTGCAGGTGGCCTTGTTGGAGAGCCAGCGTGCTGAATGAATCCCGTTGTTGTGGATTCGACCCAAGGCCATGTACCATTCGCCATATAAGGGAGACACGTTTGCGAGGATTGAGTGATTCGCAACATTTCTTCAACCGTTGGCCCTCCAGCTTGTCAATTCAACGTTGGATTTTCTTTTGCCAACTTCGAGCTTCTCTGAGATTATGAATTGAATTAGTGCGCCTGTACCTCCTCTCAGCTCGCCTCCGAAGCGTTCGTAATCGCTCAAGTTACACATCATACTCTGTGCGCTTCGATGTGTGCGCAAAGGTGCTCTAACCGCTTCCATTACATTTCCGATTGCCTCATCCATGCCACACGTGACACCTTCGTATGCCTCATCCACCTTCGTCTTATACATTGACCAATTCACTTCTCTGTGAACTCAGAGAGGAATTTGGGAAACCTGTAACATTGAAATACGTTGAAATATGGTGAATTGCCATGACACCAGCGCCTAATCCAAACAACTGCTGTAACAGAAACCACGTTGGACTGCCGTCATTCGCGATGGGGAGTTTGTGGCGTGAGGCGAAAAGAGCAAGTTTGTGGCCCCTGGAATCAATTTTGGTGCTACCCCAAAGGAAGTGATGAGCATTAAAATCCCTAGTGACAAACCATGGACCACACACTGCAGGTGTAGCCGTCAAGACGTCATGCAGTCTTTCACCGTAGAACTGAACAAATGGAGAGATGTAAGCTCCGATAAGCGTGAAGGCTACCTTTTGTTTTGTAACATGAAGGAACACGTACTGATTTCCGTTGTGGAGTTGCACCAACTGCGGAATGCAGCTTAGATCTGAGCGGATATATACAATTAGTTTGCTGGGTTGACCACAAGTCGATGAAGTGAAGGAGCTAGATAGCTTGATCGGTTCTGATAGGTTTGGTTCGCATATTGCTAATTTAGGAAATATATTGCAGAAAACACACCGGTCAAAACAGAAAGTCCGTGATTTCAGTCCTCTGGTATTCCACTGGAAAACCGTGGCACTACGCACTTCTTCACGGAATGAAGGCGGCGGACTAGCCATTGTGTCTACGCAAGGTTGACAAGCACTGTACTCAGGGCCTCCAACACTTACACTGCGCATCGTGCTGTTGGAGTGTTTATGTCACCTACAAGGGTGGGTATTGCATCGATAAGACCTGATTATTGTCAAAATTTGACGGTCACGCTCTCGGGGCTCATCTGGGCGGGATGCGGAGCGTGGTGCCACCGGTGCGCTTTGCGCCTTATCCACAGTAGTTATTTTTGGAAGTGATGACCATGCTTCTTCCACAGTCTCCTTTTCAGGTGTAGTATTCGCAGTGCACGTGTTGTTTTTTGTCTTCGGCGTTGCTAGCAATGTAGATCCCACCTAAAAAGGCCTTGCTGCAAGTATGCTTCGATAGGCAGATTTTCTTGATGAGCGTCTGCGACGAGAACGATGTCGCCTGACGACAGCAGCTGCTTCTCGAGGAGTCGAATGGTACCTGACCGTTTTCTTCAATACCGAAATTTCCTGCCTTATTTTCTGACACTCCTTTGATGAGGCGTCATGGGGTCTTTGGCTATTCGGGCAGTTGTAAGATGCAGACTTCCTCTGTTCGGCCAATTGTGCTGCATCGCAACGCGAACATGTTGTAGAATTTCCACAGACGGCGCTCGCATGACCAAATTTCTGACATTTTCGTCACAGAAGCGGCTTAAGAACAAAGGGCCGCACAGCCTGTCAGAAATTACCCAGCTTTACATGTGACGGCAGGTGATCCCTCTTAAAAGTCAATCTTCACGCATCGGTACTTTCCTAGACGGCATACCTGAACGATTTCGGGTCCATCATTGGCAGGCTTAATGAGAATTGGCACATCTTCATTCGGGATAGTCACATCAACGTCATATATGACGCCAGTTGTTCCTCGTTTCCCTAGCGGAATGATCGTCCCAACGTTCATGCCACCGAGAACCGTGACCTTGCTTAGAGAATCTAACGCAGACGCTTGAGTGACGTCCACCACGACCACATTCTTCCAGGAATTCACTCTGATGTCTTCAATACTGTTCGGTAACAGTGTCTCGAGCTCTGAAGATACCACTTGCCTGTTCAGCAGCCTCATGTTGATGGAAGGCTACGTGGGCAAATAGGGGACGGTGCACTTCGGTGAGCTTTTCGGGGTCTTCGAAGTTGTGTTCATGGAGGCCTAGAACATCCTCTGCTTCGCTTTCTGACTCATTACAGTCTCGTCATCGGAACTGTCGGCGCCCTCGGTGGTGTCAACGATGGTTGCCTCACTGTCACTGGAAACGCTGTTCCGCTTCCTCGAGGCTGCCGACATTGACGCCGGCAAACCGGGTGGGCATGCAGGAGAATCAACTTCCATGTTCGACAAGCTGGGAACTGTATGTTCCCCGTAGAAATGCGAAAACAACAGAGAAGTCTCGAGATGAGCAGTAAACGTCGCTCCTAAATGAGCTTTCAGATGAATCACCTGTTTATTTTTTTCTTAATTTATTCAGCAAAGTAAAAAACAACAAAACAAACAAGAAACAATCGAAATGTTGTAGAGCCATAGTAGGCTGTTTTCCTCACGGATATTATGTAAGTGAAAGCGCTTCACACGTGGCATTCACTGCTGATCTGCTCGACAAGTACACCTATGGAAAAAAAAAACCCTTTTCGTTTATGCGGCGAGCTTACACAAGTTGGGCTCATCAGAATTAAGTCACTTCTATATAACTTTGCCTAGCGTGATGCATGGGCATGTCTGCCCGTCTGTGTTTACACAATCGATAAAACGAAATGCACCTACGATGTCTTCGGAAACAAGTTCTTGATGTCGCTGACCCTCTCGCCATCTAGATCATGACGGAAAACAAAATATAAAGCATAGATAGATTTTTACCTCTCAGGGATAGGCGAGGGGTTATGAAGGTCTCTGAGATTGCGGGCTTGGGATTATATTTGACGCGCTGAAATTTCTGCGTGAGCGATATTTTCTCTTTTATGCTTCCACTACGAATAGAATAACAACAGCACATCTCATACTTCAATTAAACATGCTGAATGCAAAAGAACTATACAGCCACTGAACAAACGTCGAAGTACGGTATACACAGGAGTAGCGGAGGACTTCAGAATATCCCTCAGCTGCAACTGAGATAAGCCCACAACAAATTGCTCTCTGAAGACTTAATTTAAAAAGAAACTTAAAAGGGAATGACGAAACTAGCTATCTTCTGGGCGTAATGTCTGGGTTCAGTCTGATGCTCTCGAGCGACCGCATTCCTGTGACAACGAGATGCAAGAATGTATGCGGTGCACTGAAGCTATTGCAGGGGGAAAAGAATAACACCAAATGTTGACTACATATTCCGGTAGTATATGTGTTGCTTTCGAACGTAAAGGAATCACTCTCACTCACTCACTCGCTCACTCACTCACCCAATCAGTCAATTAATTAATTATTTAATCCTAACAGGCGAAGAAAGAAAAAAAATCGCAGGAACCGGAAGCATCGATATTCCCGACAAGATGCTCCGAAAGCTTCATATGTGACAGCTTTTTTAACATTAAAAGTCTGCAGGATTTCGCGTAGTTTTTTTCAGTTTGTGATCGTAAATGAATGGCACTAAATATTCCCTAAGATCTACAGTGTGTGTGTGTGTGTGTGTGTGTGTGTGTGTGTGTGTGTGTGTGTGTGTGTGTGTGTGTGTGTGTGTGTGTGTGTGTGTTAGAAACGGTGTTCTCTCTCGGTTCTGCGCGTGAACTTTCGCATATAGACCTAGTACTCAAACCACCAGTAAATGAACCTACCAAGCTTTCTATATCTTTTATTTCATTTTGCAGGCGATGCGTTATCGTACGTACTGATGTTATGTTATCAACCTTTACTGGGCATTAATTTGATACAAGAAGGTGTAGCGATCGACACCTTTGACAGTTAGATAACTTATTTGCCTTGAAAGTCCACGTTATTTCTCCAGGTAATCCACAAAATGTCAGCACGGTAGAATAACCTAATGCCTAGGATCTTTAGAAAAAAAATGACTATAAATAACAAAGTACGATACCAAAACATGTTGGTAAAAAATTGAGTTCTTATTTCTATTTAGAGATTATTTTATATCTATCTATCTATCTATCTATCTATCTATCTATCTATCTATCTATCTATCTATCTATCTATCTATCTATCTATCTATCTATCTATCTATCTATCTATCTATCTATCTATCTATCTATCTATCTATCTATCTATCTATCTATCTATCTATCTATCTATCTATCTATCTATCTATCTATCTATCTATCTATCTATCTATCTATCTATCTATCTATCTATCTATCTATCTATCTATCTATCTATCTATCTATCTATCTATCTATCTGTCTGTCTGTCTGTCTGTCTGTCTGTCTGTCTGTCTGTCTGTCTGTCTGTCTGTCTGTCTGTCTGTCTGTCTGTCTGTCTGTCTGTCTGTCTGTCTGTCTGTCTGTCTGTCTGTCTGTCTGTCTGTCTGTCTGTCTGTCTGTCTGTCTGTCTGTCTGTCTATCTATCTATCTATCTATCTATCTATCTATCTATCTATCTATCTATCTATCTATCTATCTATCTATCTATCTATCTATCTATCTATCTATCTATCTATCTATCTATCTATCTATCTATCTATCTATCTATCTATCTATCTATCTATCTATCTATCTATCTATCTATCTATCTATCTATCTATCTATCTATCTATCTATCTATCTATCTATCTATCTATCTATCTATCTATCTATCTATCTATCTATCTATCTATCTATCTATCTATCTATCTATCTATCTATCTATCTATCTATCTATCTATCTATCTATCTATCTATCTATCTATCTATCTATCTATCTATCTATCTATCTATCTATCTATCTATCTATCTATCT
>NC_134710.1:91125972-91135972 GCF_043290135.1 Rhipicephalus microplus | reverse complement strand
TCATATAGTACGCTGGTGTTCTTGCATTTGGCTCCCACCAAAATGTGGCCACGGCGGCTGTCCATCGAAATTGCACCCACCATCTTAGCAGCACGACGCCTCGAATGCAAAGCTACCACGGCGTGTAATGAAACGATAGTTGTCGAAGACCATGCGTGATTAGAGTAGCCGAAGGAAACGAACAAACAAACGAGCGAAAAATTCGGACAACGACAACGACGACGAATTCGAGAAATGGCAGTTGGACCCTAGCTAAAACTTTATTCTTTTTGCTTCCGTAAGGAATTTAGGTAGTCATCAGTGCTTTATTATGTACACAAAGCAACAACAGAATCATGTATTTAAGCGAGTTACGTAACTAACTTGATGTAGTAAATGAAGTTTCTCAAGCAGAAAGTATGACCAAGAACACATCGGCTGTATTGATTACGCAATAACAATATCTATGTTGCGTTTGCACGGAGAAAGACAGGCATCCGGATGCAAGCACCTCCTATGTTATTTCCGTCATTTTCACCATTCTTGCCACGCGTGTGTGGTAGTGCGGGAGCAGATGCACTTTTATTAGTCGGGTGACTAAGCTAACGTCCCAGCTACGATGTTTGACCTTCTATAGGTATGATGGGGCTCATAGAAGCAATCTCGTTTGCCACAGTGGAATCTAAGCACGCTGTCCACAACGGTGGAAAACCGTGCGCACGTCGACTGAGGGAATGGTGGTTTCCAATCTTCAACAAAGCGTTCACCGTATTCTGTATCGTCACTGTTTCGCACAAGCATTTGTATGCAACAGACTACTGAAATGCACTATGTAGCCCCTGCTTTTTCCGTATCATATCTCTTGTAATCAATAAACCAAGTCGATAAACCAGCGTCAATTAACCACGTCACACCCTGTTTATACATATGGCTAGCCTCGTATACTAAGGGAACAATGGTCATAGTGTAGTGGTCCGTATATAATCGACTTGACTAGTACATTCGGCATATCGGCTACCGACGGCAAAGCACGACATGAGTTGTAAGTGCCCCGAAAGCACTGTTGATATTTTTATTAAAATAAATGTATACGTGTTGATATGTATGTACGGTGCCGACACCTCAGTTGTCAACAGTTTCAGTATACTACCATATACATGTTCACGCAACAAGAGAGCTCCAGTGAACAACAAAGCTGAACTCTTTAAACACCAGGTAGGAATCTTTTGCGATTTTCTTGAGATTGATGGGTCCAGAAATTTTTTTTAGTGATAATGGCCATCTATAAAATCTGTGTAGCTTTTCCAAAAGACTCTTGCGGTGACTATCTTGCTTGCTTGCTTGCTTGCTTGATCCTTTCGTTTGTGGCTCTCACCCACTAAGGGGGATTGACCAAGAAGCCGGTGGTTAATGCAGGTCAATACCTTTTGGTTTTCCAGACTAGGGGACTAGGATTACTTTGTTTTGACTGTGAAATCAATTTGGCCCAATGTAAAAAAAAGGGGGGGGGGAAGGAGAGAAATAATAGAATTAGTTGAATATCTCAAGTGTAATCGTTATATGAAGCTCTTCTGAAGGTTAAATCATTACAGTGTAACAGCTAAATAATAAATGGTAGATTGGCTAGTACCATCTTATTTAAGCGCCGTAGGAAAATGTGGTCTATATCTTCATCGTCTTCACACGAACATGTAATGTACTGTTAGTTTTTCTTATGTTGTGCAGAAAAATTTTAATAAGTAGTGCAAAACGACAGCATATGAGTATGATTTCTTAAGATTGGCTTATCTTTGTCGGTATATTGCCTTTTTTTCCATGACCAATGTTGCATAACTTTGTGTTCTACGCGCCATTTAGGAACCAAGTATACTCTGTATAACGACTTCATAGATTGTTCAATAAATATCGCACATCAATCGCTGCTAGAGGCCGCAGTAATAATTGTTCCCGAGAGCTGTTAACCAAAACAGAACTAGACTGTGTGTTTTATATATTTGTTTATGTGGTCACTGTGTATGTCGTAATCATTACCCAGTATCATGCCATCTGATTAGCCAGGTTATTATTCCAACGTATCGTTAAACTTTTGGGCAGTGCACTGAATAATTAATCTGGTTTTCGGATTCAGTCTTTTAGCCTGCATGTATGTTCGGTACACTGTCATACCTTAATACTATACGGCTGTGCGAATATTGGAAAACTAAAAATATTGCTCTGTTTAACTTTGTTCTCGAATCGAAGAGTCACTATTAGCAATGATGGATATTTCTCAATTTTTGTGCGCTTCGAATACTTTATGGCGCCCATTCGACATTCTCAAGCATGAAGCAGGTTCAATATTGCAGTCACACTTGACATTAAACAGGTGAACTTATGTGTTATACAGCATGTTGAATTGGTGACGGGAAACTAAACTCTTCCGACAACATTGCTGTCATCACCATTCATATTTACATCTCGCATAGATTTTATAAGTAAGTATTGCTTCATACTATTTACGTAGGTGGCACCCTTCAACTTACCATTGAATAAGCTGTAGTAAAACTTTATTTGAAATAATAGCGACGGCGTATAGTGCGATTATTCTAGCTATAATAGACACACTTTTTTTTATCGCTCTGCCATTGGCGCAGACTAACACACAATTTTGATTTAGTCTAAGAAGTATACCTACATAGATGCCGACAGTTTCTCCATATAGTACTCACTTTGTTTGTTTGTTTAAAAATCCTGTCAACCCCAAGCTGGGGTTTTTACAGGAGTGGAAAACACATACAATGAATATAATACACCTGAATGGTGATATTCGAACGGAAAAATAAATAAAATAGATGGGCATGAAATACATTATAAAAAAGAGACATGCAGTGAACACAGGTATTTACACTATAAGAAAAAATTAAACACAGGCATGTACACTTGCATTCTGTGTATTGAAAACAAAAATTAACAAAGAGAGGGACAGTATACAATGGCATAGTCAAGACAGGAATAAAAAAAGTGCTATTACGCATCTGTTTCTCACAAATTAAGCGATTCTAAAGCTGCAGAGAACGCTGTAATCGAGGAAGACATCGCTACTGTGTTTGGTAATTCATTCCATTCTTTAATTGCCCTAGGAAAGAAGCTGTATTTAAATGCGTCATTTCGGGTGGCTGGTGTCTGTAATATAAGCTGTGTTTGTGTCTAGAGCGCGGATCTGGAGAAACTACAAAGAAATTTGATGAGTTAATTTAAACCTGATTACGAATAATGAGGAATAGAAATTTTAAACAGTCTTACATAGTTCTAAGTTCTAAGGCTTGAAGGTTTGACCGGTTGCAAAGTTCGGAACCAGAGTGCTTGCGTTGATAGTTGTTGAATATGAAGCTGGCAGCCATTCTTTGAACTTTCTCCAGTTTATATAGGTTATCGGTGGTGTGAAGGTTCCATACTATTTTAGAATATTCAATTTATTGTCGTACTAGCTTTTTGTACGCAAGACTTTTCACTTCGGGTGCTGCGTCATGTAATCTTCACCTCAGACCCAATAGAGTTTTAATTGCCTTTCTACAGGTGACGTCTATGTGAGTATCCTACCTCAAGTCTGGAGTGAATATCAGCCCTAAATATTTTTATTTTGTTACCCTTTTTAGATCGTGGGGACCAATATTGTAATTATATTTGAGAGGTACCTTTCTTCTTGTTATGCTCATGCAAACTGATTTTACGTGGTTTAGAGTCATCTGTCAATAATTACACCAAAATAAAATTTTTTGCAAGTTGTTGTTCAGGTCTAACTGGTTTATCAGGGATGTGATCTTGTTATATATAACGCAGTCATCTGCAAACAACAGTTAAATCTGAGGGCAGGTCATTTATAAAAATAAGAAATAGAAGAGGCCCCAGAACACTGCCTTGAGACACGCCGGATCGAATGCGCCTGGACGTCGATTTAATTCTATTTATTTCTACTTACTGTGTACGAAAATGGAGGTACTAAGTGAACCATTGAGTTATATTCAGTTCAAAAATATTTCATTTACTTTCAGTAAGAGTTTGGGATGCGAGACATTTTAATCTGAGAATTTTAGATCAGTCTGTTCTCGTCGATTAATTGCCTTAACAAAATCGTGAACTGTAACGACAATCTGCGTTACTGTAGATAATCCCCTTCGAAAGCCATGTTGCACTGGTGATAATAAATTGTGGGTGTCTAAATAATTAGAGAGATGCTTGCACATTATACATGCTCAAGCAGTTTGGAACAGGTACTCGTAAGAGAAATGGGCCTGTAGTTACTCACTTCTCAAGTGTTCCTACTTTTATTAACTGGTATTATTTTAGCTTCTTTCTAGGCTAAAGGAAATAAAGCCGGATTCATTGAAGTTTGAAAGATTATAGCAATATACTTTGCGACCCATTCAGCATATCTATACAAAAACTCATTCGGAATGTGGTCAGGACCAGGGATTTTGTAATGTCAATGTGTAGAAGTAGGTTTAACGCTCCTTCTTCGTTGATTAACGGGTCAAATACCGGAGGGCGTTAGGAAGCGTCAAAAAAGGACGGAAAGGCACCATCATCTTCGGTGAAAACTGGCAGAAAACATCTTCATAACGTATGGAAGAAGGACCCTGAGTACGCAAGTTGACTATTGGTAAAATTCTTTTTGTAGTTTTTATAAAGCTTCCTTCACAATGAGAATTATAATGGAACAAACTTGTTCTACATACTGAAATGCAAAGACTGTTTTACGACCAAAAGACATGGCGCTCTTTGGCCAACCCAGGCCCTTCCGCCACAAAACTGCACTAATCAAATCATATAAAAGATTGTTTTATGTTTATATTCACGTCAACACAACCTTACAGTACTTTGATTATTTTAAAAATTATATCAAGCATATTACATGTTTGATTTTGATTATAAATTAAGAATACATAGCATACTACAAAATGTATAATTGTGCTGATTCTACTTTGCAGTGAATGACGCATAATATATCCGGCTTCGTTCGATACTTCCATGCTATAAATTAAGGGTTGAGAGATTGAGAAGTTTTTGGTAGTAAACATCACAGACAGAAAAAAAAAGACTTGGTAATCCTCGGAAATTTTCAAGTCGGCGTTAACATCTTGCGTGCACGGCCTAAGTTTGGTCGCTTGCCCCGGTATAAATGAAAACATTTTTTTGAGACGCTGCTACGACAGTGCTATGAAAGTATGTGCACAAGACCTGTCGAATTCGATAAATAAAGCATAAAGTGAGCCAGCTGTTACGAATTTACTTCGTCCTTCGCAAAGTGCGTGAACCCGAAGCGCGACAGACTCTAGCGAGAGTACAATGCATTGTCATAGTCCACAATGTTCTGGAAACCCTATGAGCGCACTTTGCAGACAGTCTCTGTCGCTTGCTCAACGTCGCTAACACTTAATTCTCTAGAGCTCAGTGCTATGGCAAATTTTAGATAATCTGGAAAACCCGTTATGTTCATTTTACTGTTGTAAACTTTTAGACGTACTGCAACTGCGTCTAAACAGTGTACGACCACATGCTCACCGAGAATGAACAACGTCCTAGCAAAGGAACAAGTTGTTCATTTTCAAGCTATTTGTGGGTATGTATTTTCGTCTTTCAAGAAGTAGGTTTACACAGTTCGTTATATCGTTAAACTGAACGTATCACACTCAAACGACGGCGAATGCAAATAGCTGAGACTAAAGCTGTTCAAACTCACACTTACACGCGGTTTTCTCGATTCACTGCACGAATCGTGAAACCCACGGGAACTGACAAAGCGCCTAGCACTGCGTTAAAATGCGCGCACTTGCTTCGGCGAAGTTCTCGCGCGTTCACGATCGCTGCAAACTGAACAAGAGGGCCCTTTATTACCTGGCGAATACATGAAAGGCAATGCCAGTAAACAAGTATAACTGAGAACAATACTTCCCTAGGCAACAGCTTTTCGAGTCAGCCGCGCATAGTGTACAACCTGGTAGCGGAGAACGCTGTTGTGGCGGGGAGCCGTGGTGTAGAGCTTCGGCGCACGGCACTGGGCGCGCCTCCAGCGAGCGGGACGTTTGAATCGGCGGCCGACCGCCGTCGTACCACCGTCGGCCGCATGGTAGCGCGGGCGTTGGTTTGCGAACACGCAACGCCATCTATGTACGAACGCCGACATCTCCGTACTCGCTTGGCGCTAAAAAGACGCAAAGAAATCCATGTTTCGGAGAAGTGCTTTCGGGCGCCCCTCCTATTTCGCACGCAGACTTCACGTGCGTTCGTTTGCGTGTTTTATGCAAGCAGTGACACATGTGGCGGCGGTCTCCCTCCTTATGGGTTTCGGTTATTTGGGATTTCTTTACTGACGTTTTCGGTCACGCACTTCTGGCAGAAAAAAACCTAGTCGTTGTTTGTTCTAACGGGTGTAGATTGCATCACAATGAAATTTATCTACGTCGATTGTGCAGTGATGGATAAATAACGCAAGAAAAATTTCTGAAACATTTACTAAATCATGCGATCATTAAGAAACTTTCTGTTTCGCTAAAAGGTGTAAAATTTTCGGCACACTCGTCGCTTTCATTTTCTTTTTTAGTTTACTCATTAAACAGCTGTGAATGTTCGGCGCAGTGGTCATTTGCTTACGAAAAAATAATACACTTTATCGTATCTTGTTACCACTGTTGGACTTAACAAGCTTCTTTTCCATACCACCAATGTCGATGATATTTTGACCGGAGCTTTCTCAGGACCGATTAGTTTCGCGTGGCCATCGAGTTTCGTTTACCGCAAAGGACCATACCACTAATGAATATTATTAATATAGTGACGCAGTTCCTAGCTCTAGGACCTTTGCTAAACTGCAGGTACATTGTCGCGCTTTGTCTGTGTAGTCCAGTTTTTCTGTCCTCCACTTTGCAGCGGTGCCTTTACCTGCAGCTACACTTTCGATAGACATGTCTAAGTCTGATGAAGTAAGAATTTTCGCGAAATATAAATATTAGTGACAGCATATAGAGAGATTATTCTAAGTATAGTAGACACACTTTTCGAGTAAGCACCGGCTACTTAGTCCCCGATGCAAAGTTCTTGATTCTTTCTCTCTATAGCTCTCTTCGCAGAGAGAGTGAGAGAGCAAGTGGGTAGGTTAACAAAACGTCTTGTCCTGCAGTTTCTGCTGCTGAGAACATATTGATAATGCACAGCCAATTCAGGTTTCGATACAATAATGATAGAATATGTAGGCACACTGGCAAATACTTCAACGCATTGCGCACTTGCACCTGTTGGCTCAACGTTGTGCTTCGTGATGTCTGCTATACGCAGTGCCATCATCATGCTCTAAAGATGGCCATAGTGCTGTTAATGCGAATTCGCTACCAACACAAGCGACGAGACTCGAGCTGAGATACCTTCCGATGTGGCTCTTGCTTGAACGCTTATTTGATCAAAACGCAAAGTGAATATTAGACGTGTAATGATGACAAGAGCGGTACTCGGGCATGGGCGCATGCTAGGCTAGCGAAGTTAAGGAATACGAGGTCAGAATGAGAACAGCTAATGAAAAGCCCTATGTAAAAAAATTCACCTAACACTCAGCCGATCCCCTGCATTGGGTATGAGCCATGAGAAGAGGATGAGAAGAGCCCTTCGACAAACTCGTAAACTAAAAGTAGCTGTCACGAGGCTGCGCTGCCAGGTGCAGATTATAAATTTATACAAAAACACAGGTCTTCTCGGGCACCTTCGCCACTGTACGCATTCTGTGGTGAACTGCAAACAATACATCATTTTTTTACGTGCAGGCAGTTTACTGCAGTACTAAACACCCTTTTAGAAATGCCTTTATGTGGCATTGGTATGTATTCATCTGTGCCTGTCATTTTGTCTTTTCGAGCCTCTACTTCTGGGTTCTCCAGTGCGAAGGTGTGCGCGGCTGCCTGGGACTATATTAGTGAAACTAATTAGTTGACTAATTATTCGGTAGTATTATCCTAACGTGTCAACAAAATTATATACGTTTAACATATCGGAGTACTACTCTAATTTAAGGGAAAAGTTGTTTAATTTAAATAATTATTTGCATGAGATCAAGCACCACAATTTCCTAGGTAATCTGTTATCTTTCTGTTATACAACCTTCATTAGTCTAAAACTGCATACCATTTTATAAAACCACTCAATTCTTGGCCAATTCCGACAGTGGGTATGCGCCACGAGCAATATATGAACAAGAACAAGTAGGTACGCTTGGCCGGCTCCGTTCCGGTCTTCGGAGAGATACGCTGATCATGATTTATCGCATGTACGTTCGTCCCATTCTTGAACTCGGATGTGTACTATTCTGTGGTGGACCAGCACACAAAATAAACCCCTTGATTCTCTTACAGCGGGAAGCTCTTCAAAGTTGTTTTGGTGTGCCAAAATTCACAGCTAACAATGATTTGTATTAAGAAGCTTGGATACCCACTCTTGCTTGCAGATTCCGTATTTTAACAGTTAAAAGCTATTTTAAATTTTCTAAATCTACTTTAAGAAGGCGACAGTTCGTATTCTTTGCCGAGCCCGGTATCTTTTTTAATGAGCATTGGTCCCGTGTATATAAACCCCAAGTGCTATTTGTTCAAACACTTCTAGATGCTTTAAATGCTAATATATTCGAGATCATACCATTTGACAAACCAATCAGCCAAGTGCAAATTGAATTTGACAATATCGTCTTAATGAATGCTAAACACTTGTCCCCTAAATATTTGATTGGCTTATTAGAACACCTGTCTCAATTAGGTACTAATATAGTAATTGCAACGGATGCATCTACGAGTGGTGAGAAGGCAGGTGTGGGTGTTTTTTCGCTCTCATTATTCTGGTCCTTTTCATGCCTCCCAGATTATACACCAATATTTGAAGCGGAATTAACGGCCGTTATAACAGCTCTTCGTAAACTTCCTGCGACTCATTCGACATCTGCGATAGTGACAAACTCGTATTCCGTGTGTTCATTTTTATCATAGTCGTCGGCATCAGCAGTACTAGAAATTTTAAATTATTAATCCCAGCAAACATTCGTATAGTGTGAATGATATGGGTGCCAGGCCATTGTAGTATACTTATAAATGAGATGGCTGACTCACTCGCGCGAGCACCCCTTGATCTTCCGATTGTGCCAATCATGCCTCTTACAGCTTATGCAACAGCAGCGAGGTTCAGAAAACTTTCCCTTCTTGAAGACTCATCAAAACTTATGATACCAAATCCAGATTTCTCGCACCTGCATTTCGCATGGAATAATAAATGGTGTCCCACGCGTAAATTGGAAGTCTCTATAACAAAATTACGCTGCCGTGTACCATCTCTTAATTTCTACTTAAACAGGTCTGGTCTGGTGCTATCCCCTCTGTGCTCAAGCTGTAATGAACACGAACATATCGACCATTTTCTTCTCACATGTCACCGTTTCAAAAATCAAAGAAAAATTGTTTCGAAATTTTATTTAAAAAACTAGGAATATCACTTACTACTCCTAACATTTTGTTCTTTGGGGCTGCTTCATTAGGACACAGTGACAGGAACATCTGCATGCAGGGCTCTCGGCGAATTCCTATGTAACACAAGAAGATTACCCTGCTGAGCCATTGATCAGCTCTTGATTTTTACTAGCGAATCTGACATTTATTACTTAGCTATTACACTGTAATGATTTCACTTTCAGAAGAATTTCATATAACGATTATACCTCAGATATTCAACAAATTCTATTATTTCTCTTCTTTCTTTTTTTCACATTGTGCCAAAATTAATTCCACCGAGACAAATCAAAGTAATCCTACTTGCCTAGCCTGGATAACCTAAACGTATTGACTTGCATTAACCGCTGGCTTTTTGGCCAATCCCCCTTAGTGGGTGAGAGCCACAAAAGAAAGGATCAAGCGAGCAAGCAAGTAAACAGCCGCAGCAAGGGCGTTGTCTCTTTTTACTCTCTCCTTTTTTTTACAATGACGCAGTCATCGAAAAGCTTGGCAAACCACTACTGCTA
>NC_134710.1:90460972-90465972 GCF_043290135.1 Rhipicephalus microplus | reverse complement strand
CAAACACTGCAGCCCTAATTGGGAGCACGGCTCAGTGCCTGTAGGGGTGAGATGAGGGCATTAAAAATGTGGGGAAGAAAGAAGAAGAGAAATGGCGTCCATGACGTGGTGGGCGGCTTCTATAGCCGGTTGTCCAGTCCAGTGTCCTCAAGGAAGCGAAGAACCGCCTTGAAGACCTGGGCGTGGTGCCGTGTACGAGAGGTCCCTGTGTGTATCCGCGGGCATACCGTGGCGACGGAATGCGACGAGCAAGGCGTCTCGTTGTGTGTGAAGCGCTGGGCAAACACAGAACAGGTGCTCGATGGTTTCGCCTGCCGCGCACGCAGTGCACGCAGGCGTCGAGGCCGATGACGCCGGGCCGCAGGCCAGGAGCATCTGATGCGTAAATGAGGTAGAAGGTAGAAAAGACATCTCCCTTCTGGTGAAACCACGGCCAGGCAGCCGGGTTGGTGGCTCCGTACTGGCTACACGATCGTCAGGATGGCAGTGTAGCAACAGTCTTCTCAATGTAAGCCTCGAAAAGCCTGAGGCGACCACGGCATGGCACACAGAAACGGCGGAGTCATGCGCTTCTTTCGCCTGAGTGTCTGCCTGCTCGGTTCCCTGGATTCCCTCATGAGATGGGATCCAGTGCAGAGAAACGTTGACGCCACTGGCAAGGAGGGCATGCAGCTTGGTGACGAGAAGCCGTGTTCCGAAGCCTGCCCGTTCCGGCTTCATTGTGGCCAGCAGCGCAGCTCTTGAGTCACACACGACGGCCACGGGGCACGTTGGGGTATTCCAGGTGGTCAACTGCCATGTGAAGACCAGATTGATTGATTTGTGGGGTTTAACGTTCCAAAACCACCATATGATTATGAGAGACGCAGTAGTGGAGGGCTCCGGAAATTTTGACCACCTGGGGTTCTTTAACGTGCGCCCAAATCTGAGCACACGGGCCTACATTTCCGCCTCCATCGGAAATGCAGCCGGCGCAGCCAGGATTTGATCCCGCGACCTGCGGGTCAGCAGCCGAGTACCTTAGCCATTAGACCACCGTGGCGCGGCAGGTGAAGACCAGCCGTCTCTACAACTGTAGAGCAGGCCGCAAAAGGGAGACGACAAAAAGGCAGTGGTGGCATTACGCAGGAAGCTGTGGCCGAGCCTGTGTCTGGGATGACGGAGCCGTTCGTGTACACAATAAGTCTTCCAGCCAGCTCTTCCTCTAGCTTGGAGGTAGCTTAGATATTCCCTCCTGTGTGGTGCGACTTGACGTCGTATAGCCACGTCGCTCTCGTTCGCGGGCTGAATCCTTTAACCCCGTGGATTCATAAGTGCGTACTTTGTGGACACAATGCTTGGACACGCGCATGCTTAGCGCACTGGGCCCGTATCTGTATCGCATATCGTACTTTGGATTCGTAAAAACAACCTCCCGGCAATACATTGCAGGCATAAACATAATGTTAGCCGAAGTGACTGCTAATTAAATGATTCTCGCATACAAAGAGCTTCGTAATTATCTCCTCTCTCATTCTTTTTCTGGAGCAGTGAACAAATGTGCCCTCCGAGGTAGATGGAGGTTTTATTCCGCTGACGTGCATGACCATGCATCGAGAACGATTGCCAGTTTGTGCTAAACTGGATGCTTTTTTTTTCTTACTGGGAACTACAGCATCTAGTCCCAAGGCTGTCAAGACACTCCCGACATGATAGGAAGCCGTGTTACCCGTTAAGGAGATGTCGGTAGTAACCCGTCGCCAACCGTATGTGGTGCATCCTTCACGGACCTGCCTTCATGCAGGCGAACAAGGTGTTGCATTAGTTGGTGCTCAAGTGCGCCGCATGGTGGCGTGCGCCTTTGTTACTGTAGTCTTGTAAGAATGGTACAAGGGTATCTCTCACATTCAAGATATCCAAAATAATTTCCTCGTCACTACTCTATTGTTGGCATTCCCAACTAATGAGCGGCCTGTTAGGCCGTCTTACAAAATTTATCATTTCGGCAGCAGCGACGAAATCGAAGTAGTCGATTGAACTGATGCTTGTGAAGAGTCAGCCGCTTTTTTTTTTCTTTTTTGCCTTTGTGGGTATTTTCAACACCGCCTGTGTATCGACGCTGATTTAATGCCTTTACAATGATTCCCAAGATGAAACGAACGAAATGAAAGATCGCCAGCCGCGAATTCGGTGTGTACATTCCTGTAAAAGCTAAAGCTGCATGGCAGATAGCACTTCATCGAAATCAAGACGTCGAGCTGCATTGCGAACTGTTTAGAGCAGAGCTGCTGCGGTCGAGGTTTACCGTGCGTTGTAAAAATTGTCACGATTATAAACTTGCGTACGCTCTCATTCGTCCCCTTCTTCATCGTTGTCGTCTTCTTCCTCTTCTGCTTCGTTTCCAGAACTTGCGCGCCGATTTAACTGGCGTGGGATGCTACAACTCCAATGGGTGAGAGAATGACTACAGAGAGGAAATAGAAATAGATAGAAAGAATGATGAATTCTTGGTGAGGCGACATTCGAGCCCTCGTGCACCCAAGGTCCGACGGTGGACGTCGTAACCCTCGGCTATCCAGGCACACTAGCAGAGCATAGCACTAGTAGCTTTGGCGGGGTATAGTATAGCTAGCAGGTGGGATAGGAAACTGAGTGTGAGGAGGAGAGATGTGAGGGTGAGCGGGAAGGGACAACGATCGCAGAGAAAGAGAGAAATAGAAAGAAAAGGGTAAAATACTGGGAAAAAATAGAAAGATAGAGAAAGGAAGGGGCAGAAATGAAAAGAGATAGAAACAAACACGAAAATGAATAGCACAAAAGATCATGCGTAGCCATGCATAGTTGGGCATAGCAAGGGTTGTGAAAGAAAGCGGAGAGATAGGCCTATAGCCAAGCCAGCTGTGACCCAGTCTTCAACGACCTAGCGCAATCTGCGCTGATTTTTTAAGAGGGAAGCTCTCAAAGCTCAAAGTAAAACGTCAGGTGTTCGCAAAGAACCGTCCACGCCATTGCTTATCATCTGCGCCCACCAACAGAGACTGTCCGCAAGGCCGCCGCGCCGAGTTTGCCCGCCGCGCGAGCCAAGTACGAGCGACCCTGGAGTTTAGACATTCTTGCATGGCCTGTGACACGTTCGACTCTGCTTTGTCTACGCCAAGGAAAGGTCCAGCATCGGCTAAGAAGGCCCCGTTAAACCTTTAAGGGCAACCAGCTTGACTCTTTCTTGATCTTTGCACGGCTAGCGTAAACTTCTCTTTTTTTTTTCTTTTTTTTCTGTCTTTCTCGCGGATGTATACACGTATTTATTCGTATAATTTACGCATGTTTTTCTCATGGTTTTGGGGTCCCGAGAATCGGGTGCGCACGTGGATTTCGCGAACACAATGCGAAATATTGTGTCACAGTCCTAATGCGCACAGTATACACATTAAAAAAAGAAAGTAAATTAAAGCGCAAACGAAGCGTTTAGTTTAAAAGAATTAGCCTGTATTTTAACCAGTCAGATCTGTTTACGCGTGGTCCAGTGGGAATCACTGATCGCGAAGTTCGATTGGGAATCATCGTCGCGGCCGCTTTCCCAGAGCGCATCGTCGTCGGTTCAGTCGAGCGCGTTCGAATGCCCCATTTTCTTGAAGCTCTTCTCAACAATACTTGTAGAAACTAGGTCCCATGACACAGTGAAACGGAATACCTAAGCATCCGCACTTAATTGAAAATGTCTTCTTCAATGTCAGCAAACCTGCATTAGCAAGCGCGCACATCTGCTTTCTCGCGTACCGATCGCGCCGATCGTCACACGTTGAAATATACTTCACCTTGAAGTGCTTGGCGGTGGTGCGGTTCCTGGTTCCTTCGACATCGCAAAGGAATCGTAAAAAATGCCGCCATATCCACGAAGTGAATGATGATGAGTGGGCGAAGCTCTGGAGGAAAACCTGGTAAACCATGAATCTTCCGTACATTTTGCCTACTCGATTTTATTACAATGCTCCCCCTAGCGTACGTCGCCGCACTAAATCAAACGATTGCCTTCCACCAATGACACGTGCCATATGTGACATCTTTCCTATTTTATAACATCTCGCATCTATCATCATCAACTACCAGTACCGCCGTCTAGTTTATAACATCTTGCATCTTTTCATCATCAGCTACAAGTCCCGCCATCTAGTGAGCACTGAAAGAACTAAACGAGAGGTGGCTACATGCAGGAGACGGTGCCGCCATCTAGTGAACACTGCAAGAACTAAACGAGAGGAGGCGACATACAGGAGACGGTACCGCCATCTAGTGAACACTGCAAGAACTAAACGAGAGGAGGCGACATACAGGAGACGGTACCGCCATCTAGTGGACACTGCAAGAATTAAACTAGAGGTGGCTACATACAGGCTACAGGGGACGCACAGCCCACGCCCTAAGGAGCTTCGCCCCTAAAACGCCTCGGCTGGATGCCAAAACCTAAACTTCCGAAATCGACCAAGCGTGCGCTGCAGCGCGGACGCAGAGAACGAGGGGAACAGTTCGGGATGCCGAAAGTTGTCCGTGCCGAGACGAGAGCGTGCATTCTCGCGGTGATAGGGATCGTGAGCGGCAAACGCTCGAGCAGTTCCAGCGACTTGTCCGGGTACGGTATTCTAGGGACTTTGGTTCGGGGGAAGTCCTCGGAAGAAGGGACATGGCACGCGCAGCCCGTTTCACTGCGCCTGTCTGCCCGGCGAGGCCCGCGTCCGTCCGAAGCATCAAAAGGTCCCAAGTCTCTTCGTGCGCGCCGGCGTGCTGGCTGGGGCAACACCACCTAGACTAGGTGGTGTTAGCTGGGTATAGGTCGGGAAACGCAAAATGTGCGGGTAAATATTTCTTTTTGGCACAGCTGGCAAAATATTAGGGGTGCGCAAATCATGTGAGGCCGCAATATTATATGCGAGTAAATACGGGAGCTTTTCTAATATTTAAAGGGCACATGAAAATTTTCTGGATGCGCAAAAGTGATGCTCGGGCTGTGCGCTATTCGTTGCCAC